>NW_026871466.1:0-10000 GCF_028564815.1 Eubalaena glacialis
CTAACCCTAACCCCTAACCCTAACCCTAACCCTAACCCTAACCCTAACCCTAACCCTAACCCTAACCCTAACCCTAACCCTAACCCTAACCCTAACCCTAACCCTAACCCTAACCCTAACCCTAACCCTAACCCTAACCCTAACCCTAACCCTAACCCTAACCCTAACCCTAACCCTAACCCTAACCCTAACCCTAACCCTAACCCTAACCCTAACCCTAACCCTAACCCTAACCCTAACCCTAACCCTAACCCTAACCTAACCCTAACCCTAACCCTAACCCTAACCCTAACCCTAACCCTAACCCTAACCCTAACCCTAACCCTAACCCTAACCCTAACCCTAACCCTAACCCTAACCCTAACCCTAACCCTAACCCTAACCCTAACCCTAACCCTAACCCTAACCCTAACCCTAACCCTAACCCTAACCCTAACCCTAACCCTAACCCTAACCCTAACCCTAACCCTAACCCTAACCCTAACCCTAACCCTAACCCTAACCCTAACCCTAACCCTAACCCTAACCCTAACCCTAACCCTAACCCTAACCCTAACCCTAACCCTAACCCTAACCCTAACCCTAACCCTAACCCTAACCCTAACCCTAACCCTAACCCTAACCCTAACCCTAACCCTAACCCTAACCCTAACCCTAACCCTAACCCTAACCCTAACCCTAACCCTAACCCTAACCCTAACCCTAACCCTAACCCTAACCCTAACCCTAACCCTAACCCTAACCCTAACCCTAACCCTAACCCTAACCCTAACCCTAACCCTAACCCTAACCCTAACCCTAACCCTAACCCTAACCCTAACCCTAACCCTAACCCTAACCCTAACCCTAACCCTAACCCTAACCCTAACCCTAACCCTAACCCTAACCCTAACCCTAACCCTAACCCTAACCCTAACCCTAACCCTAACCCTAACCCTAACCCTAACCCTAACCCTAACCCTAACCCTAACCCTAACCCTAACCCTAACCCTAACCCTAACCCTAACCCTAACCCTAACCCTAACCCTAACCCTAACCCTAACCCTAACCCTAACCCTAACCCTAACCCTAACCCTAACCCTAACCCTAACCCTAACCCTAACCCTAACCCTAACCCTAACCCTAACCCTAACCCTAACCCTAACCCTAACCCTAACCCTAACCCTAACCCTAACCCTAACCCTAACCCTAACCCTAACCCTAACCCTAACCCTAACCCTAACCCTAACCCTAACCCTAACCCTAACCCTAACCCTAACCCTAACCCTAACCCTAACCCTAACCCTAACCCTAACCCTAACCCTAACCCTAACCCTAACCCTAACCCTAACCCTAACCCTAACCCTAACCCTAACCCTAACCCTAACCCTAACCCTAACCCTAACCCTAACCCTAACCCTAACCCTAACCCTAACCCTAACCCTAACCCTAACCCTAACCCTAACCCTAACCCTAACCCTAACCCTAACCCTAACCCTAACCCTAACCCTAACCCTAACCCTAACCCTAACCCTAACCCTAACCCTAACCCTAACCCTAACCCTAACCCTAACCCTAACCCTAACCCTAACCCTAACCCTAACCCTAACCCTAACCCTAACCCTAACCCTAACCCTAACCCTAACCCTAACCCTAACCCTAACCCTAACCCTAACCCTAACCCTAACCCTAACCCTAACCCTAACCCTAACCCTAACCCTAACCCTAACCCTAACCCTAACCCTAACCCTAACCCTAACCCTAACCCTAACCCTAACCCTAACCCTAACCCTAACCCTAACCCTAACCCTAACCCTAACCCTAACCCTAACCCTAACCCTAACCCTAACCCTAACCCTAACCCTAACCCTAACCCTAACCCTAACCCTAACCCTAACCCTAACCCTAACCCTAACCCTAACCCTAACCCTAACCCTAACCCTAACCCTAACCCTAACCCTAACCCTAACCCTAACCCTAACCCTAACCCTAACCCTAACCCTAACCCTAACCCTAACCCTAACCCTAACCCTAACCCTAACCCTAACCCTAACCCTAACCCTAACCCTAACCCTAACCCTAACCCTAACCCTAACCCTAACCCTAACCCTAACCCTAACCCTAACCCTAACCCTAACCCTAACCCTAACCCTAACCCTAACCCTAACCCTAACCCTAACCCTAACCCTAACCCTAACCCTAACCCTAACCCTAACCCTAACCCTAACCCTAACCCTAACCCTAACCCTAACCCTAACCCTAACCCTAACCCTAACCCTAACCCTAACCCTAACCCTAACCCTAACCCTAACCCTAACCCTAACCCTAACCCTAACCCTAACCCTAACCCTAACCCTAACCCTAACCCTAACCCTAACCCTAACCCTAACCCTAACCCTAACCCTAACCCTAACCCTAACCCTAACCCTAACCCTAACCCTAACCCTAACCCTAACCCTAACCCTAACCCTAACCCTAACCCTAACCCTAACCCTAACCCTAACCCTAACCCTAACCCTAACCCTAACCCTAACCCTAACCCTAACCCTAACCCTAACCCTAACCCTAACCCTAACCCTAACCCTAACCCTAACCCTAACCCTAACCCTAACCCTAACCCTAACCCTAACCCTAACCCTAACCCTAACCCTAACCCTAACCCTAACCCTAACCCTAACCCTAACCCTAACCCTAACCCTAACCCTAACCCTAACCCTAACCCTAACCCTAACCCTAACCCTAACCCTAACCCTAACCCTAACCCTAACCCTAACCCTAACCCTAACCCTAACCCTAACCCTAACCCTAACCCTAACCCTAACCCTAACCCTAACCCTAACCCTAACCCTAACCCTAACCCTAACCCTAACCCTAACCCTAACCCTAACCCTAACCCTAACCCTAACCCTAACCCTAACCCTAACCCTAACCCTAACCCTAACCCTAACCCTAACCCTAACCCTAACCCTAACCCTAACCCTAACCCTAACCCTAACCCTAACCCTAACCCTAACCCTAACCCTAACCCTAACCCTAACCCTAACCCTAACCCTAACCCTAACCCTAACCCTAACCCTAACCCTAACCCTAACCCTAACCCTAACCCTAACCCTAACCCTAACCCTAACCCTAACCCTAACCCTAACCCTAACCCTAACCCTAACCCTAACCCTAACCCTAACCCTAACCCTAACCCTAACCCTAACCCTAACCCTAACCCTAACCCTAACCCTAACCCTAACCCTAACCCTAACCCTAACCCTAACCCTAACCCTAACCCTAACCCTAACCCTAACCCTAACCCTAACCCTAACCCTAACCCTAACCCTAACCCTAACCCTAACCCTAACCCTAACCCTAACCCTAACCCTAACCCTAACCCTAACCCTAACCCTAACCCTAACCCTAACCCTAACCCTAACCCTAACCCTAACCCTAACCCTAACCCTAACCCTAACCCTAACCCTAACCCTAACCCTAACCCTAACCCTAACCCTAACCCTAACCCTAACCCTAACCCTAACCCTAACCCTAACCCTAACCCTAACCCTAACCCTAACCCTAACCCTAACCCTAACCCTAACCCTAACCCTAACCCTAACCCTAACCCTAACCCTAACCCTAACCCTAACCCTAACCCTAACCCTAACCCTAACCCTAACCCTAACCCTAACCCTAACCCTAACCCTAACCCTAACCCTAACCCTAACCCTAACCCTAACCCTAACCCTAACCCTAACCCTAACCCTAACCCTAACCCTAACCCTAACCCTAACCCTAACCCTAACCCTAACCCTAACCCTAACCCTAACCCTAACCCTAACCCTAACCCTAACCCTAACCCTAACCCTAACCCTAACCCTAACCCTAACCCTAACCCTAACCCTAACCCTAACCCTAACCCTAACCCTAACCCTAACCCTAACCCTAACCCTAACCCTAACCCTAACCCTAACCCTAACCCTAACCCTAACCCTAACCCTAACCCTAACCCTAACCCTAACCCTAACCCTAACCCTAACCCTAACCCTAACCCTAACCCTAACCCTAACCCTAACCCTAACCCTAACCCTAACCCTAACCCTAACCCTAACCCTAACCCTAACCCTAACCCTAACCCTAACCCTAACCCTAACCCTAACCCTAACCCTAACCCTAACCCTAACCCTAACCCTAACCCTAACCCTAACCCTAACCCTAACCCTAACCCTAACCCTAACCCTAACCCTAACCCTAACCCTAACCCTAACCCTAACCCTAACCCTAACCCTAACCCTAACCCTAACCCTAACCCTAACCCTAACCCTAACCCTAACCCTAACCCTAACCCTAACCCTAACCCTAACCCTAACCCTAACCCTAACCCTAACCCTAACCCTAACCCTAACCCTAACCCTAACCCTAACCCTAACCCTAACCCTAACCCTAACCCTAACCCTAACCCTAACCCTAACCCTAACCCTAACCCTAACCCTAACCCTAACCCTAACCCTAACCCTAACCCTAACCCTAACCCTAACCCTAACCCTAACCCTAACCCTAACCCTAACCCTAACCCTAACCCTAACCCTAACCCTAACCCTAACCCTAACCCTAACCCTAACCCTAACCCTAACCCTAACCCTAACCCTAACCCTAACCCTAACCCTAACCCTAACCCTAACCCTAACCCTAACCCTAACCCTAACCCTAACCCTAACCCTAACCCTAACCCTAACCCTAACCCTAACCCTAACCCTAACCCTAACCCTAACCCTAACCCTAACCCTAACCCTAACCCTAACCCTAACCCTAACCCTAACCCTAACCCTAACCCTAACCCTAACCCTAACCCTAACCCTAACCCTAACCCTAACCCTAACCCTAACCCTAACCCTAACCCTAACCCTAACCCTAACCCTAACCCTAACCCTAACCCTAACCCTAACCCTAACCCTAACCCTAACCCTAACCCTAACCCTAACCCTAACCCTAACCCTAACCCTAACCCTAACCCTAACCCTAACCCTAACCCTAACCCTAACCCTAACCCTAACCCTAACCCTAACCCTAACCCTAACCCTAACCCTAACCCTAACCCTAACCCTAACCCTAACCCTAACCCTAACCCTAACCCTAACCCTAACCCTAACCCTAACCCTAACCCTAACCCTAACCCTAACCCTAACCCTAACCCTAACCCTAACCCTAACCCTAACCCTAACCCTAACCCTAACCCTAACCCTAACCCTAACCCTAACCCTAACCCTAACCCTAACCCTAACCCTAACCCTAACCCTAACCCTAACCCTAACCCTAACCCTAACCCTAACCCTAACCCTAACCCTAACCCTAACCCTAACCCTAACCCTAACCCTAACCCTAACCCTAACCCTAACCCTAACCCTAACCCTAACCCTAACCCTAACCCTAACCCTAACCCTAACCCTAACCCTAACCCTAACCCTAACCCTAACCCTAACCCTAACCCTAACCCTAACCCTAACCCTAACCCTAACCCTAACCCTAACCCTAACCCTAACCCTAACCCTAACCCTAACCCTAACCCTAACCCTAACCCTAACCCTAACCCTAACCCTAACCCTAACCCTAACCCTAACCCTAACCCTAACCCTAACCCTAACCCTAACCCTAACCCTAACCCTAACCCTAACCCTAACCCTAACCCTAACCCTAACCCTAACCCTAACCCTAACCCTAACCCTAACCCTAACCCTAACCCTAACCCTAACCCTAACCCTAACCCTAACCCTAACCCTAACCCTAACCCTAACCCTAACCCTAACCCTAACCCTAACCCTAACCCTAACCCTAACCCTAACCCTAACCCTAACCCTAACCCTAACCCTAACCCTAACCCTAACCCTAACCCTAACCCTAACCCTAACCCTAACCCTAACCCTAACCCTAACCCTAACCCTAACCCTAACCCTAACCCTAACCCTAACCCTAACCCTAACCCTAACCCTAACCCTAACCCTAACCCTAACCCTAACCCTAACCCTAACCCTAACCCTAACCCTAACCCTAACCCTAACCCTAACCCTAACCCTAACCCTAACCCTAACCCTAACCCTAACCCTAACCCTAACCCTAACCCTAACCCTAACCCTAACCCTAACCCTAACCCTAACCCTAACCCTAACCCTAACCCTAACCCTAACCCTAACCCTAACCCTAACCCTAACCCTAACCCTAACCCTAACCCTAACCCTAACCCTAACCCTAACCCTAACCCTAACCCTAACCCTAACCCTAACCCTAACCCTAACCCTAACCCTAACCCTAACCCTAACCCTAACCCTAACCCTAACCCTAACCCTAACCCTAACCCTAACCCTAACCCTAACCCTAACCCTAACCCTAACCCTAACCCTAACCCTAACCCTAACCCTAACCCTAACCCTAACCCTAACCCTAACCCTAACCCTAACCCTAACCCTAACCCTAACCCTAACCCTAACCCTAACCCTAACCCTAACCCTAACCCTAACCCTAACCCTAACCCTAACCCTAACCCTAACCCTAACCCTAACCCTAACCCTAACCCTAACCCTAACCCTAACCCTAACCCTAACCCTAACCCTAACCCTAACCCTAACCCTAACCCTAACCCTAACCCTAACCCTAACCCTAACCCTAACCCTAACCCTAACCCTAACCCTAACCCTAACCCTAACCCTAACCCTAACCCTAACCCTAACCCTAACCCTAACCCTAACCCTAACCCTAACCCTAACCCTAACCCTAACCCTAACCCTAACCCTAACCCTAACCCTAACCCTAACCCTAACCCTAACCCTAACCCTAACCCTAACCCTAACCCTAACCCTAACCCTAACCCTAACCCTAACCCTAACCCTAACCCTAACCCTAACCCTAACCCTAACCCTAACCCTAACCCTAACCCTAACCCTAACCCTAACCCTAACCCTAACCCTAACCCTAACCCTAACCCTAACCCTAACCCTAACCCTAACCCTAACCCTAACCCTAACCCTAACCCTAACCCTAACCCTAACCCTAACCCTAACCCTAACCCTAACCCTAACCCTAACCCTAACCCTAACCCTAACCCTAACCCTAACCCTAACCCTAACCCTAACCCTAACCCTAACCCTAACCCTAACCCTAACCCTAACCCTAACCCTAACCCTAACCCTAACCCTAACCCTAACCCTAACCCTAACCCTAACCCTAACCCTAACCCTAACCCTAACCCTAACCCTAACCCTAACCCTAACCCTAACCCTAACCCTAACCCTAACCCTAACCCTAACCCTAACCCTAACCCTAACCCTAACCCTAACCCTAACCCTAACCCTAACCCTAACCCTAACCCTAACCCTAACCCTAACCCTAACCCTAACCCTAACCCTAACCCTAACCCTAACCCTAACCCTAACCCTAACCCTAACCCTAACCCTAACCCTAACCCTAACCCTAACCCTAACCCTAACCCTAACCCTAACCCTAACCCTAACCCTAACCCTAACCCTAACCCTAACCCTAACCCTAACCCTAACCCTAACCCTAACCCTAACCCTAACCCTAACCCTAACCCTAACCCTAACCCTAACCCTAACCCTAACCCTAACCCTAACCCTAACCCTAACCCTAACCCTAACCCTAACCCTAACCCTAACCCTAACCCTAACCCTAACCCTAACCCTAACCCTAACCCTAACCCTAACCCTAACCCTAACCCTAACCCTAACCCTAACCCTAACCCTAACCCTAACCCTAACCCTAACCCTAACCCTAACCCTAACCCTAACCCTAACCCTAACCCTAACCCTAACCCTAACCCTAACCCTAACCCTAACCCTAACCCTAACCCTAACCCTAACCCTAACCCTAACCCTAACCCTAACCCTAACCCTAACCCTAACCCTAACCCTAACCCTAACCCTAACCCTAACCCTAACCCTAACCCTAACCCTAACCCTAACCCTAACCCTAACCCTAACCCTAACCCTAACCCTAACCCTAACCCTAACCCTAACCCTAACCCTAACCCTAACCCTAACCCTAACCCTAACCCTAACCCTAACCCTAACCCTAACCCTAACCCTAACCCTAACCCTAACCCTAACCCTAACCCTAACCCTAACCCTAACCCTAACCCTAACCCTAACCCTAACCCTAACCCTAACCCTAACCCTAACCCTAACCCTAACCCTAACCCTAACCCTAACCCTAACCCTAACCCTAACCCTAACCCTAACCCTAACCCTAACCCTAACCCTAACCCTAACCCTAACCCTAACCCTAACCCTAACCCTAACCCTAACCCTAACCCTAACCCTAACCCTAACCCTAACCCTAACCCTAACCCTAACCCTAACCCTAACCCTAACCCTAACCCTAACCCTAACCCTAACCCTAACCCTAACCCTAACCCTAACCCTAACCCTAACCCTAACCCTAACCCTAACCCTAACCCTAACCCTAACCCTAACCCTAACCCTAACCCTAACCCTAACCCTAACCCTAACCCTAACCCTAACCCTAACCCTAACCCTAACCCTAACCCTAACCCTAACCCTAACCCTAACCCTAACCCTAACCCTAACCCTAACCCTAACCCTAACCCTAACCCTAACCCTAACCCTAACCCTAACCCTAACCCTAACCCTAACCCTAACCCTAACCCTAACCCTAACCCTAACCCTAACCCTAACCCTAACCCTAACCCTAACCCTAACCCTAACCCTAACCCTAACCCTAACCCTAACCCTAACCCTAACCCTAACCCTAACCCTAACCCTAACCCTAACCCTAACCCTAACCCTAACCCTAACCCTAACCCTAACCCTAACCCTAACCCTAACCCTAACCCTAACCCTAACCCTAACCCTAACCCTAACCCTAACCCTAACCCTAACCCTAACCCTAACCCTAACCCTAACCCTAACCCTAACCCTAACCCTAACCCTAACCCTAACCCTAACCCTAACCCTAACCCTAACCCTAACCCTAACCCTAACCCTAACCCTAACCCTAACCCTAACCCTAACCCTAACCCTAACCCTAACCCTAACCCTAACCCTAACCCTAACCCTAACCCTAACCCTAACCCTAACCCTAACCCTAACCCTAACCCTAACCCTAACCCTAACCCTAACCCTAACCCTAACCCTAACCCTAACCCTAACCCTAACCCTAACCCTAACCCTAACCCTAACCCTAACCCTAACCCTAACCCTAACCCTAACCCTAACCCTAACCCTAACCCTAACCCTAACCCTAACCCTAACCCTAACCCTAACCCTAACCCTAACCCTAACCCTAACCCTAACCCTAACCCTAACCCTAACCCTAACCCTAACCCTAACCCTAACCCTAACCCTAACCCTAACCCTAACCCTAACCCTAACCCTAACCCTAACCCTAACCCTAACCCTAACCCTAACCCTAACCCTAACCCTAACCCTAACCCTAACCCTAACCCTAACCCTAACCCTAACCCTAACCCTAACCCTAACCCTAACCCTAACCCTAACCCTAACCCTAACCCTAACCCTAACCCTAACCCTAACCCTAACCCTAACCCTAACCCTAACCCTAACCCTAACCCTAACCCTAACCCTAACCCTAACCCTAACCCTAACCCTAACCCTAACCCTAACCCTAACCCTAACCCTAACCCTAACCCTAACCCTAACCCTAACCCTAACCCTAACCCTAACCCTAACCCTAACCCTAACCCTAACCCTAACCCTAACCCTAACCCTAACCCTAACCCTAACCCTAACCCTAACCCTAACCCTAACCCTAACCCTAACCCTAACCCTAACCCTAACCCTAACCCTAACCCTAACCCTAACCCTAACCCTAACCCTAACCCTAACCCTAACCCTAACCCTAACCCTAACCCTAACCCTAACCCTAACCCTAACCCTAACCCTAACCCTAACCCTAACCCTAACCCTAACCCTAACCCTAACCCTAACCCTAACCCTAACCCTAACCCTAACCCTAACCCTAACCCTAACCCTAACCCTAACCCTAACCCTAA
>NW_026871466.1:20000-143265 GCF_028564815.1 Eubalaena glacialis
GAACCATCCTACCAGAGTTAGAATTCAGGCTTATTTTATATGAAAAGGGAAGGATGTGTAGTTGGTCGTTGCAGACTTCTTGGTTCAGGAATCCTTTGTTCTTGTAGCTGTTGTGTAGGTCCAGTCACAATGTTCCTGTAACCTCCAACAAGACAAATGTAATTCTCTGTTCTGCAAATTTTTATCTCTACATGAATGGAAAAATATTATACCTTTAAAAGTCAAGCCTGAGAGGCAGAGCCTATAGACAACATTCTTTTCCAAAGATGCACAGGCAGCAAAGCACAAAGAGTAGAGCTAAAGGAATAGATCCAATATGGGGTCAGGTTTGTTCTTCTCTGTTACTCTCCTGCTATCCACCTGAAAATAAAACAATAGTTTTCCCTTGTGACGGTGTCCTTGTCACCCCCACAGCCTCCACATACACACACTTACTACTGGAAATGAATTGACACTGAGAAAGCGTATACCCAAACAAATCTTACTAACAATCCCTCATCTACTATCAGTTTACCCATATATTTGCCTTTCCACAATTTGCTCCCCACTAGAAGCTCAAAGTCTCTTTTGTTTGCCTTCTCACTTCTCTTTATTTATTTTCTTATTTGTTGACCACACCATGTGGGTTGCAGGATCATTGTTCCCTGACCAGGAATAGAACCCAGCCCTGGCAGTGAAAGTGCCCAGTCCTGACTACTGGATCTCCAGCAAATACCCTCATTTCTCTTTAAAGCTGGGATCCTTTGTCAAAAGCTTAGCCTCCTAGCCTCACTTTCTTTCCTTCTTTCTTTTCCTTTTTTTCTTTTTTTTTTCAGGTTTTCTTTTCTCTCTCTGAAGCTCTCCCATGCTAGGTAAAACCCTTAACATTAAATAAATTCGTATGCATTTTCTCCTATTGATCTGACTGTTGTCCATTTATTTTGTAGTCCCAGATGCTGAATCTAAAAGTATAGATGAAAAGTTTTCCTTCACTACAATAGCAATCTCACTAATTTGTCTGACAAACCTACTGAAAGCTATCAAATACTTTGTCATCTAAAACCTTGTCTCCTGTAAGTACTAAATTATGAGTATCCAACGATGACATTTTATCCACCTCTATTGCCACATCATTCCATAGACTTCCAAAGCCTTCCTTACTACTGGAAATACAGCCATTAGTGTCTTTATGTTTAATCAAGGCATTCTCAAATTTGTTCCAGAAAACCCCAGAAGTAATTCAGAAAGTACATACTTAGCACTCTGTTCTTCTAGAACCACTCTCATTAATAAAGTCTGTATTAATCAAGGTTCTTCAGAAACACAGAACCAGTAGCATGTGCTCAGAAAGATTAAAGAGAGAGACAGAGAGAGAGAGTTTAAGGAATTGGCTTACATGATCATAGAGACTGGCAAGACTGCAATCTGCAGGGTAGGCTGAAGACCCAAGAAAGTACTGATATTGTGGTTTCAAGTCCAAAGGCAGTCCAGAGGCAGAATTCCTTTTACCTGGGGGATTACAGCCTTGTCTCTTACGGATTTTAACTGACTGACAGAGACCCACTTGTTTTATGGATGATAATATGCTCTATTCAAAGTACACTGAGGTAAATGTTAATCATATCTAAAACACCTTCACAGCAATGTCAAGGCTGGTGTTTGACCAAACAACTGAGTTTCAAAACCCAGCCCAGTTGACACATAAAACTTAATCATCACAGCACTCATCTTGTTAAGTGAGGTTTATGGGGGGAGGTTGTCCAGGGAAGAGGATTATGATACGTATACTAAAATTTGGTTGGCAGAAGCAAGCCAGCCTGTGGGTTGCTTTTGCCATGTTATGATTGTGTCACTGAAGGTATAACCAGGTGTGCTTTAGTGAGCAGTTGTACATTTCTTCTGGTTCAGAGTAGTGTGCATTGGTACTTGAGTTTCCTGCTGATTGCCATTTGTAACAGCACTCGTGTGTTTTCATGGACATGGGATGTTTTGCAGGTGTCTTTGGTGGTCTGAAAAAAAAGCTGTTAGTTTATTTGCACACCAAATTAGGTCCTTGACAATGGGTTATTCACACATTGGATCGTCCCAGGTCAGTCAAGTTATTTCAAAAATAAAAATCAATTGTATTTTACCTCTGGCTCATTTCTGTCCCTTTCCCACCACGTTGCTGTTTCAGTGGGAGAACCCCTAGTCCTTTGCCTCAACTCCCGGGTAAACTTTTCATGGGCACTGATGTAACCTTAAAGGTCTCAGTGGGAGGTGGTAGTATGTCTATACCAATAAATTTCCGCCCAAGTTACTGATTTTCTCATTTTTGTAAGTGGAGAGTATATGACTCTAAGGATTCCCCCACAATGTTAACACTGGGTGAGAGCTTCCCTCAAGTATTTCCCAAGTCCTTATTAATGGGGGCTATCTTAGTCACAGAAAATTATGTGATAGCTAATGGCAAGTAGCTGTCATTTGGGTGGAGAACATCCCATGCAGAGAGCAATTTGATTTCTCCATGGAATCAGATATGTTTTTTGGAAGAATTGTCTTTGCTGCTGCACCCAAGAATTCTGAGTGTTTACTGTGAGCAGCCAGCATTTTTGTAGAGCTGTGTTATATGAAATTTGCAGTTGGCAGTGTAAGAAGTTTAGGTTAGGGAAGAGTTCCTAAGTAGGCTCTCCTGTCTTTTTAGACATGTGTTGTCTTAGGTAGCATTATGTAGTACACATCACATTCCATTTATCTATTGGTTACTGGCCTGGGAAGGAGTCCACAATAAGGTGTCCTTTACTTGGTTAGTGAAACTTATTTCCACCTCAATAAATTGGGCTTGTACTGGAAGGATAGAGAGATCATTATAATTAGTGCCCCCAAATTTTAAGGGTACCATTGTGGGAGAGATTTACATTTATGATTGTCCTAGGGATTCATTAGAGCTGTAATTTTATTTTTGTAATGGTGTACAGTTTTGTGGTATTGGCTTTAGATTTTATCATTTTTATTCTGCCTGTACCAATCACAAGCATTCTGGTTGTAATACTGGGTACACACTATCTCTGAGCATTCCTTAAATGAGACTAGATAGTTAGTGTTCATTGCTCTCTTTATGATGGCAATAGTAACAATGGGTTTCATCCAATTTGAAGTTCAAGTTGGCTCTTAGCATTTAGAAGTCACAAGCACAGGAACCTGGCTTTGCTGGAATGGGTGTTCCTTAGAGTAGCGAAGATGAGAGGAGGAGCACTGGCCTCAGTATGGTGTCGGTGGTCATATTGGTAGAATCAACCAACTCAAATAGTCATCAGTGTGCTTCCCATTGTCCCCATTTTCACCTCTATTTTGTGTCTCCTTAGCTGGGTGCATGTGAGATGTTGTTTCCTTACAGACTTTTTCAGATTACTGGGACTAGGGTGACCCACCAACTGCCTGAGTATTCAACACTGCTGGGTGTAGGAACTTCTCTGGTAAGAAATCAGTTTAGGGCTTCCCTGGTGGTGCAACGGTTGAGAATCCGCCTGCCAATGCAGGGGACATGGGTTCGAGCCCTGGTCTGGGAAGATCCCACATGCCGCGGAGCAACTGGGCCCGTGAGCCACAACGACTGAGCCTGCGCGTCTGGAGCCTGTGCTCCGCAACAAGAAAGGCCGCGATAGTGAGAGGCCCGCGCACCGCGATGAAGTGTGGCCCCCCACTTGCCGCAACTAGATAAAGCCCTCCCACAGAAACGAAGACCCAACACAGCCAAAAATAAATAAATAAATTAAAAAAAAAAAAAAAAGCAGTTTAGCAACGGGGTAGGAGTTGAACTCTGAAGTCATCTGTGGCCACTAATAGTAAGGGATCTGATTGTCCCCTGGGGTATTCACCAGGTCTGGAGTCAATGAGTTCCACCTCATGGGTGTCAGGAGCACATCCACGTTTATTCTATATTGATTTTGGTGGAGAAAAGTACATGGATGGCAGAAGAAGATGTCTCTCTCTCAAGGTGGTGATGGGTGGTTTGCTCAGCTTACACCAGATTGTGTGAGGACACAGGCTGAAATTGGTAACAAAGTCAGTTTTCCATGTGAGGTTCTCATCAGAACTGAGGTGGAAGTCGTCAGACTCTGGATTTTTGATGAAGGAGAGGGAAGAGTGAAGATACCACGTGGTTGTTCCTTTGCTGTGGGTGGCAATGTCGGGGTGGCCCACATTGGTGAAAATTGATCATTCTATTGTGTCTGGCATGAATATATTCACCAGCATAGTTTGCAGCACCTGCCTTGTGGTGTCCACATTTGCTGTAAACATCATTGCCTTAGTTATACCACAGGGGTGTGAATTTAATGTAATCAAGACAATGGGCAGTATTTTTGACCATGTAGGAAGACCACTGTCCTCCAATCTCTCTCAGTAGCCTCTGCCTTAAAAAAAAAAAAAAAAAAAAAGGCTATTATTTCATTCTATCATGCCCACTGCACTAGGATGATAGATAGGTGGAAAGTGCAAACAATGTTATCTTGTAATGCCCACAGTTGAATTTTATTTGTAGTAAAGCAGGAAACTTGATCTGACTGTGTAATTTGTGGCTCACCCAAAAGTTGTAAATGTTGTTTTGTCCACCCGTTAGTAACATTAGCAGACGTTAGTGCTTTACACGTGTAAGCCAGTAGAAGACCTGTGAAGGTATCTACCATTGCTAAGGCATATATAATTGCTCCTGACACTGCAGGGAGAGGCCCAATGAAATCAGTTTGCCATTTCTAATAACCATTCCCCTCTGTAAATTTCTTCTCCCATGTGGGAGTCCCAGTGTGCAGATTTCTGGTGTGTGGTGCAGTCCCTCAGAACTTTGTGTAAACATCTCTCTGCTAGGCCAACTCCTTGATTAACAACTTATTTTCCTAATTCCATTATTCAAAAATACCCTCACCTTATTGTGTGACCATGATAGAAGGGGTCTGGTGGCTCATCCCAAAGTCCCGTGGACTCTGCCTCCTTCAAGAGGCTTACTTACCTGCTTCGGTCGTTTGGCTAGTTTGCCTTTGCGGTTGTATTGTGCCTCCTCCGTGTCTTGTTTGGTGTGAGTGGAGGTATGGTGCACCAGGACGTGCACAGTGAGAGCAAGCATGACAATTTCTCCCTATACTTATTTACCCCAAATGCCTCAGCCTTATGTTTTCCAGCCCTGATTACACCAAAGTCCCAACCAAGTAGTTAGCCCAAAATAAGAACCTTGGTGAAATGTTTGTTAAGGGCATATTCACTTACAGGACTATTGCATGAAGCTCAGCCCATGGGGTACATTGTCCAGTCTCACAAACAGAATTGAGTGTCTGAATAAAGGTGATAGTCTGTGTCTTTCCTTTGCCTGGTATAAGCTCCTTTATACTCCATGCTCCATGTAAAGAAAAGTAAAGAAAGAAAGTAAAGAAAGACCATTCCTTTTCTTGTTTTGAGAGTGTTCAGCACCATCCTGCTTGTCTGTACTGAACACTTTTCTCCACTTCTTGACATGAAGAAGGCTTTTCTAGAAGTTTTAGCAAGTTAACTTCAGTGTCAGTATGTGTGGCTCTTTCCTCATGGAGGTATAACAGCCCAGTAGGCCTGAGTTCAGCTCAATCCATTTTTGTTTTAATAAGGAGACCTCTGTTGCAAATATAATTTTACAGGGAGTGATTTCCATTACTCAGACATAATAGGAATCTCAGTCTGTAGGGTAATTGGATCTACCCCAGTAAGGAATTCAGATGGATAAGTACTCAGTGCACCACCAAGAGTTACCTTTCTGGTGGAAAATAACCCTGGACTGAGTCTGGAGCTGCTTATATCAAAAGCCCATCAGTAGATGTTTGCACATCCATTTGGTCCATAGGCTCCAGGGAGCTAATTTGAGGGTGGCAGAAACATCTAATTGTAAATGCTGTCGCTGAGGCACTGGTGAGGAGCTGAAATAATAATCTCCTGTAGTTTACCTAGTGCATGTTCAGAAAGATGTGGGCCAGTAAATATCGAAGGTGAGGACTGTGTTGGCACCAGAATCCAAGCAGTCTTAACAAATGCTGGGCTTCCCTTACCAAGGTGGGAGCTTGGAATATTGGGTGCTCATCTTCTTCCAGATTAGGAAAAGCTTGCAATTATGAATTACAAGTGTAGCCCCCAAATTGAACAGACTGGAAGGGGCCTTGTGACATAGGGGAAGAAGGCAGAGAAATTGACCATCTCCTCCCAGTGAGGTGCTCTTAGCACTCACTGAGACATGTTCACAGGTGTGACAGCCTGTGAGACAGAGTCTTCCACAGAGTAAGATGTCATCAATATAATGCCAAAGCTGAGTTTCTGGTCGGAGTGCAGGGCAGGTGTTACAGCTGTCTACAAAACCTGTGGGCAACTGCAGGGCTACTTATGTACCCGTTAGGTAATCAAGGAAGGGTCATAAAGTTGACCTTCACAGATGAAGATGAATTGTGATAGACGTCTCTGTAAATTTTTACTGACTAGAACTGGATCGCAAAGTCTGTAACTCCAAACCTTGTACCCCTGTTGTCTTGAATGTCATCCACTGAGAACATAATCTGGTAGGGCTACTCTAAGAAAAGGAACAGCCTTGTTAAACTCTGTATTTAGCTTCCAGTTTTTAGTAGTGGTTTTAAGTGCAGAATTTACTGTGGAATTGAAGGTTGAGAAGGTAGAAATCGGTACCCTTCTTTAATGAAGTCAGCTATGACAGGTTTTAATTTCTTAGTACCTTGTTTCAAGCAGCACTGTGGTGTGTTGATCACCTGTAAGCATAAGGGAAGGTTAATTTGTTCCCACCAGGCAGAGCCCACCAATAGAGTAGAAGTCTTAGGAGGTTGCCTGCAGAGTGTGGAGGTCCATTCAAAAAAAAAAAAAAAAAAAAAGGAAAAGAGATATCTTCAGGGAAGAACAACCAGGACAAAAGCATCTTTTAGCAAAACTGGGCCCGTTTTTATAGTTAAGAGGTGGATTACTCCTTTGATTGGTCCTCCTTGCAAGCTGTTTACCTCTTGGGGTGTCCCTTTAAAGCATGAGTGCTCTCTAAGGTTAGAGATATTTGAGGTCAATGTCCAACAGTTGGGTAGAGAGCCAGCCAATGTTGTTTGTCTTTTGGAGCCCAAAGAGTTAATGTGGTGAAAAGGTCAATGTCTGCTGGAAGGGGCTTATGTGGGGCAGGTCCCTGCCATTGGTAAAGTTCAGGTCCTTGCCACTGGTACAGAAAACACAGCTGCCTCTGAAGGGAAATCCTGCCATGAGCTGTAATCTAGTCATTAAATGTTGTCATGGCTCCATTGATTTACCAGAGATCATCCATTTGGGGACCCTCCTGTCCCCCAGGATGTAACATAAATCCTCTTGTCTATCTCAGGGTTTATGCTTAAATGTGGGACCTGACTAGTGTGTTTGGCCTGAGAGATGGGCTGCCTCACTGTTGATAGTAATTTTGATTCAGGCTGGGGTCAAGGGGGTGGTACTGTTGTGGAATTAACAGGAAACACTTCTCTCTGAGTTTGTTTTTGAGGAGTTTCTATTAAGTGCTCTAAAGCCTTCCTGAGTTATTTTAACATTGTCCAACATTGCCAGTAAACAGACTTATATTTGTCTGGAGCACCCCCTGCCTCCCACCAGCCCCGAGAAACAGCTATGTAGACTTAGAACTGAATTCAGCCTCCTCCAACTTGCCAAGTCATTATGCTGTATGCCTGATGTCCATCTGTTTTCTGATAAGGCCACTGTAAAATCCCCAGGTGATGGAGGACGGCCTCATCACCTCATCTCTGGCCTCAGCTCACATTTCCCATTGCCTGTATAATGAGGATGTTTGTGGACTTTAGTGGAGTGGACAGCCCCCCAAGCCATAAAAAGCCACATTAACACAGTGCATGTGGACCTGGGTCCAAAGCTTCCTCTGAGGGTGATTTCCACCTTCCATATTAATTGTGCAGGATTCTTTAGCGGGAATTGTTACCGAAGAACAAACCTGACTCCAACTGGATCTATTCCTTTAACTCTAACCTTTGTGCTCTGTTACCTGTGCGTAGTCATGCTGGTTCTGCACCTTTTTAAAAGAATGCTGTCTACAGCCTAAAATATACATGATAGTCCATTCTCAAGGCTCTGCCTGCCAGGCTTGACCTTTAAACGTATAACACTTTTCCATTCATATAGTGATAAAAGTTTGCAGAACAGAGAATAACATTTGTCTTGTTGGAGGTTTAGAGGAACAGCATGAACTGACCTACATGAACAGCTGAAAGACCAAAAGATCATCATACCCCCTCTGGAGTCTGGCCAGCACCAAGAAGTTTGAAACAATTAGCCATGCCCCTCACCCTTTTAGTATAAAACACCCTTGATTTTAACTTGGTTCTTTGTGACCCATCTAGCCACCCATCTTCTTGGTTTGCTGGCTTTCCAAAGTTAGTCACTATTCCTTGCCCCAACATCCTATCTCTTGATTTGTTGGCCTGTCATGTGGCAAGCACTATGAGCTTGGACTCAGTAACAAGGACACCATTTCTCTGTCTGTACAATGTCAGCCAATTGTTTAATTTTTTTTTTTTTTTTTTAAAGAGACTTTTTTTTTTTTTAATTTATTTTTTTATTTATTTATGGCTGTGTTGGGTCTTCGTTTCTGTGCGAGGGCTTTCTCTAGTTGTGGCAAGCGGGGGCCACTCTTCATCGCGGTGCGCGGGCCTCTCACTGTCGCGGCCTCTCTTGTTGTGTGTGGAGCACAGGCTCCAGACGCGCAGGCTCAGTAGTTGTGGCTCACGGGCCCAGTTGCTCCGTGGCATGTGGGATCTTCCCAGACCAGGGTTCGAACCCGTGTCCCCTGCGTTGGCAGGCAGATTCTCAACCACTGCGCCACCAGGGAAGCCCCCCAATTGTTTAATTTTAATATCACTCAGTCGAGTTCACTTCCCACCAGTAACGCTTCTATACAGCCAGGAGGTTCCAGCATAGGGTTAGACACTTGCTAACCAAGAATTCCAATAATTAAAGTAAAGAAGCTTGTGTTAGTGTTACGAAGTCCAAGCTCACTCTGCTCACTGCACGACAGGCCAATAAATCAGGAGATGAGGTGTTGAGGCAAGGAATATGACTTTATTGGGAAAGCCGGTAGACTGAGCAGGTGGCAGACTAATGTCTCAAAATAACCATCTTATCGGGGTTTGGATGCCAGTTTCTTTTACAGCACAGAAAGGGGGAGGAGATGAGGAAGTAAAGTAAAAAGACCATAAGTCTTGCAAATATCCCCTGCAATGGCCAGCCTTGGGGAGGGGCTGTGTTAATTTCTTCTTTTTTGCAGGCAACCACCTGTAGACAGGGTCTGATGTTTCCCCGAACAAAGACACTTTGGTTTAACATTCAGGCAGAAGGGAGGGTTCCCCAAGGTAGGCCATTATGTATAGACAATATCCTTTTAAGTAAACAAAAGCAACAGGAAGCAAATGTTAAAGTAAAAGAAACAGATCCAACATGGATTCAGATTTGGTTCTTCCTTGTCACAATCTCCCACTGTCAATGTCCATTCCACAATCTGGGGATTGTGGTCATCTAGGGACAATGACCAATGACCACTCTAACTTTTTCGTGTTATGTAGGAGCAATGAGGGGTGATCGTGGAATGGAACTGATCGGCCTTGGGCTGGGAATAATTCTCAGAATCTTTTTAGTAAATAGTACAATTCTCAGTTATTTGAACCTGATGCTGTGTTGTTCAGTAGAACAGGATTAAACAAGCAGATTGACCCACACTTCTCCAGCTGTAAGGAAAACTGCAATCTCAACATGTATCCTTTTTGAAGAGCAACCTTAAGTCCTCTACGGTTGCACAAACCCACTGTTTTCTAGGTCTTTCAGGGGGTGGGCCATTGTTTTTGATTATGGGGGTGCAGCTTTAATCTGAGTGTGGTGAATCCAAGGCTTTTTCCCAGCCAATTGACAGATGAATGCACGGTGAGTAATACTGCATATGGTTCAGTCCACCTTGCAGTCAGCTGGTGCACAGGCCCTTGTTCTTTCCAGGTTTTAAGGAGGCCCCCATCACTGGGTTGGAAAGGATGTAAGGCTACTTCAGTTGGATAGGCAGACCTGCTGGCAGCAAACTCATGGACACAGGTTAGTATAGTGCTCAAAGTTTTAACATAATTAGCAACAGCTAGATCTTTCAGAGCATTTACATATTCCCCTGTCTGGACAGACACCTGGAATCGCCTACCATACAATATTTCAAAGTGTCTTAATTTAAGCCTGCTTCTGAGAGCCACTCTGATCCATAGCAGGGCAACAGACAAAGCCTTATCCCAAGTTAAATTAGTTTCTTGACATATTTTAGTGATGTTCCTTCTCAGTGTATGGTTCATTTTCTCAGTTTTTCCTGTTGATTGTCATCTCCAGGATAAATGTAATTTCCAATCAATTTGCAGCACTTTAGACACTAGTTGGGTTATGTTAGAAACAAAAGCAGTTCCCTTATCACTCTGAAGGGTGTTCGGTAGTCCAAATCAGGGAATGATTTCCTTAAGGAAAACTTTAACCACTTTGGAAGCTTCTCCTATTTGGGTGGGATATGCCTCCACCCATCCTGAAAATGCATCCGCTCACACTAGCAGGTACCTGAAGTTTCCTGCAACTCAAGGCATTTGAGTAAAGTCTATTTGTCAGTCCTCGGTGGGCCAGGTCCCTTTGTGCTTGGTCCCTATCTGGGGATGTCTGGCAGCAGTTTTGGGGTTACTTTTAGCACAATCATGTAATTTTAAGTGACTCGTTGGATCGTCCTTTATAGGTGAGGTCCCATTATATACCTTCGAACACATTGCAGGGTGGCATCTCCCCCGTAATGGATACTGTCATGAATGTGCTTCAGCACAGTGTCCAAGAGGGCCTCAAGAATCAGAACTGTTCCAGTGCGTTAAGTTTCCAGCCAGGTGAGTTATGTTCAAGAGTGAAACCCCACTCTTTGGCCCTCTCCTTGTCCTTTTCTGGATACACTGGATGATATTTTGATAAGTCACTCTGCAGGAGAAGTGACTCTATCATGGTTTGTTAACCCCTTTCCTCTGCTGCTTTCTTTGCATCTTGGCCAGATAATCAATTGCCCTTTATTATATGAGTCTCACCCTTCTGGAGTCCTGGGCATTGCATTACGGCCACTTGTGACGGCTTATGGACTGCTTCGAATAGTGACAGGATGTCAGGAGCATGTTTTAAGTCTTTATTGTTTGACGCGAGAAGCCCCTTTTCTTTCCAGATCGCCCCGTGAGCATGCACCACAGAGAATGCATAGCAGGAGTCTGTGTATATATTTATTCACTTCCCTTCAGTGAGGAGCAGGGCTCTTGTCAGAGCAATGATTTCTGCCTTCTGAGATGAGCCCCCTGTGGGCAGAACTTTTGCCTCAACCATCCTTTCAAGGGTTACCACTGCATACCCAGTTCATCATCTACCTTGGTCCATGAAACTTCTTCCATCGGTGAACAATTCCATATCTGGCTCTGCCAAGGGTTGGTCCATTAAGTCCGGTTTGCTAGAGTACACTAGCTCAATGACATGTAGGCAGTCATGCTCTGGGGATTGTGCAGCATCAATCGGGAGAAATGTGGTTGGATTTAGGGCTCAGGTGACTTGAAGTCTTACTTTGGGACTGTCCAGGAGAATGGCTTGGTACTTTCCCATTCTCCAGGAAGTCAGCCTATAACCCCCTTTCTCTTCCAGCAAAGAAAGGACATGCTGAGGGACATACAGAGTGGTGAGTTGCCCCAGGGTATACTTCTCACCTTCCTGAAGTATGTCACAAGTAGCTGCTACAGCTTGAAGGCAAGGAGGCCACCCCTTAACAGTCTGTTCTAGTTGTTTTGAGAAGTAGGCAATGGGTGGAGGGATATTCACCAGAGTTTGAATTAACACCCCAAGGCTTATGCTTTGTCTCTTATAGACATACAGCTTGAAAGGTTCCTTTAAGTCCAGTAGTCCCAAAGCCAGAGCTGAGACTAACATAATTTTTATTGTTTCAAAGGCTGTTTGGCACTCTTTAGTCCAAGTAAGGGGTTCAAGATCATGTCCTTTCAGTGCCTCGTAGAGGGGCTTTACTATGAGCCCAT
The DNA here is from genome assembly GCF_028564815.1 of Eubalaena glacialis. NCBI lineage: Eukaryota > Metazoa > Chordata > Mammalia > Artiodactyla > Balaenidae > Eubalaena > Eubalaena glacialis. Next base: position 32,072 of record NW_026871466.1, read on the forward strand.
AGTTTGAGATCCAAATCTGACAGAACCCTGCCATTCCTAGAAACCGTCTCAGGTGTCTGCGGGTCTTATGTGCTCCCAAGCCTGCAACTGCCTGCTTTCTGTCCGGCAAAAGATCCCGCTGTCCTTGGGAGAGGACAAAGCCCAGTTACGTGACTTGCTGTTTGCATATCTGGGCCTTTTTTCTGGGAGACCTTATATCCACCACTGGCCAGATAGTTCAGTGTTCTGATGGTATTCTGTAGACATTTATCATATGTAGGGCTCGCCATAAGCAAGTCATGCACAGACTGGAATAAGAGTCCTTCATCCAATATTAAGTTTCTAAGGTCCCTAGCCAGCATCTCCCCAAACAAAGTATGGGAATTCTTAAATTCTTAAGGTAGGACTGTCCAACAATACTGTTGGACTACCTGTGTTTCTGGGTCCTGTCAATCAAAAGCAAATAGGAATGCAGAAGAAAGCATCTTTCAAGTCCAGGACTCAGAACCGACCATATTCTCCTGGAATAGTTGTAAGCAGAGCGTGTGTATTAGGTACCACAGGGTGTAAGTCTTGGATTACTTCATTAATAGCCCTCAAATCTTGGACAAAGTGATATTCTGTGGAGTTTGGCTTTTCTACTGGGAGGATGGGAGTGTTATATGGAGACGGGCAAGGTTTAATCATTGCTGTTTTCAAAAACTTTTCCAGAATTGGCTGTATTCCGTTTCAGGCCTCTTGTCTCAGAGGATACTTTTTTAGATTAGGTGTCCCAGCGTTCCTTCTTAATGGGATTTGTATTGTTCTTGGGTTTTTGGCTTTCCCTGGAGTGCCGTCAGCCCATACTTCTGGCCTTAACTTTTCATAGACCTCAGGGGGGAAAAGCTCCTTTTCTGGGATTTCCGTGAGCGCCATTTGTAGGCTTAAAGCAGGCTCCGGTGGGACCCTGATGTCCAGCTGTTCTGGCAAAAAAAGTTATTTTGAGCATTTAATTTACAAAGGAGTTCTCATCCCAAAAGTGGGATTGGACACTGTGGCATGTATACGAAGCTGTGTTTCAGAGTGAGATCCCCTAATTGGGATTCTAGAGGTTGTAAAAACAAACAGTTTTGTACTCCTCCAGAAACTCCGGTGACCGAGATAGACTGAGATGATTTCTGTGCCATCTTGACAGAGTATAAGGCACGCGTATCTATTAGAAAGCCAATCAACTTGTTCCCCACTGTCAAAGTTACCCAGGGCTCCTGTGGGGAAATTAGAATCAGATGCCTCAAGTCCAAGTGTGTCCCCAAGCCTCTTCATTCATAATCAGAGTGTTCCACTCTTTTTACCATATGAGAGCCTCCTGTCTTCCTTCTATTATTCTTTAGTCTAGGGAAATCTTTTTCCAAATCCCTTCCTCCTTGAAGTAAGCACATTGTTCCTTCCCCAGTGGTGGCTTACCTTCCTTTCGGTCACTTGCCTTCCAGGAATTCAATGCTGCTTCCAGAAAAGCTCTGAATTTCATTTCACATCTTCTTCCTTCCGTCATTGCTTCCTGTTGTTGAACACTTTAAACAAAACATCCACTCATTGAGAATGGTTCATTACAAATACACCATCTACTTCCTGAAATTTTCTTCTTATATCTGGTGCACTTTGCCCAATGAAGGTCATACTTACCATCTTTATCATCTCTGGGGCCTCCTGGCCTGCATCTGTGTAGTGCTTATAAGCTTCATAAATTTTCTAGAAATTCTGATGGATCCTCATTTGGTTTTTGTTTTATTTCCTGAATTTTGTTTACGATCTTTTGTCTAGGTACACCATTCAAGACTCACTAAGATGCATCTCCTATAATGTTCTAGAAGTGGCATGTCACCATTATTAGGATCCCAGTTAGGCTCAGCAATAGGGAAAACCAGATTTGTTTCTGGAGCTCCACCTTGATCTGCTAGATGGAACTGGATCTCTTCCTCTCTAGCTCTGTCAATGACCATCCTCCTTTCATTCCCAGTAAACATTATATTCATAGGAGTGTGAATGTCCACCCAAGTGGGATGGTGAGTGGCAAATACAGAGGAGAAAAGTTCCTTCATTTGGAGTGGGTCCTCTCAGTAAGCAAGGGTGTGGTTTTTCCAGTTAAGCTAATCTGAAGTCGAGAATGGATTGTGCATCCATAGGAACCCAGCTGGTTGGCCATTCGCATTAAGGCCTCCTACATGATATCAGCGCAAGGGGAATTGCCCTGCTGCAGAAGTGGCTCCCGTTCTAAATTAAGTGCCCTGTTGGGTCTTAGATGGTGATACTAAACCAGGTTCCTGTGCCCCAGGGGTTGACATAGAATCTACTATTTGACCCCCAGGGGTAGGGGAAACAGGAGGCAGTGACTATGTTGGCAGCATGGGCAGACAGTTGAGACAACTGCCAGTGCAGCCTGCTTAGCCACTGGGGGAGATGGATAGGTTGGAGGTGGGGTTAAGTTTTGAAATAACATGTCCCCACTCTCATTTTCTCCCTCTTTCCCCTGTGGAACAGGTTCCCTCTTGGGTTTCCTTTCAGAAAACCCACCATAAGGGGGCAGCCTTCTGACTCCTTTTTCTCCTGATGCAATAGTGTAAATGCTCCTACATATGGAATCTCATCTCTTTCCCCTGCTCTTTTGTAGAACACTTCTAACTGCGAGATTGTGTAACAATTGAGTGAGCCACCACTCTTCTGATCCTAATGTATATTGGGTCCACACCCTGTTACAATAGTATATCATGTCTTTCTTGGTCATAGGTCCATGGCTATGTTTTCCCCAATTCTCTAATATACATCCCAAAGGGCTCTCCTTCGGCATAGTTGGAATATTTCCCATTTTTATAAGTTTGAAAATACCAAAACACAAAAGATGCAAACAAATTCCAACAAAAATCCCAAACAAATTCTAAGATTGATGCACACAAAACCAAAAAAAAAAAAAAAAACCAAGAACAAAACCAATGAACAGGTTCCAAATCAGGTAGAGTCCAACAACAATTCCCCCCCACAATAGGGTATGCCAGTGAAACCAATGTCTTATCCCATAAAGGAGAAGCCTGAATTGAGTGGACTATGTTGTCAGTGTGTACGCTGGAGCAACTTACCCTAAAAAATTGAGTCCATTGACTTACAACACAAAAGAACACACAAACCAAAACAAAACCCACACCAAAACAAACCAGTTACTGAACTGGGGAGACTTACCCTACAAAATTGAGGTCATCCACTCGTAGAAGTTGGTCATTTCCTTGCTTCAACTGCCAAGCACTGGTGCCATCGGTGTCACTTCAGGGAATTTTGAGGATAGATTTTCAGGACAATTGGTCCTGGCAGCTGCTAGGGACTTGCCCCAATGTTCCCTGATCAGGGCTGTCTAACCACGAGCAGCAAGGCTTCTGGCTGGCTAAGCCAAATTTTTTACTGACTCTAAGCTCACTCTGCTCACAGCATGACAGGCCAATAAATCAGAGATGAGGTGTTGAGGCAAGGAATACGACTTTATTCAGAAAGCTGGAAGACCAAGAAGATGGCAGACTAACGTCTGCCATCTTCTCGGAGTTTGGTTGCAAGTTGCTTTTCGAGAACAGAGTGGGGGATAGGAGGTGAGGAAGTTAAGTAAAAATGTCATAAGTTTTACAAATGTCCCATGGAATGGCCAGCCTCGGGTAAGGGATGTGCTAATTTCTTCTTTCCTGTAGCCATCCACAGGTGGACAGAGTCCAGATGTTTCCCTAAACAAAGGCACATTGGTTTAACTTTCAGGCAGAGGGGAGTGTTCCCTGAGGCAGGCCATTATGTATAGGCAGTATCCTTCTAAGTAAACAAAAGCAACAGGAAGCAAAGGTTAAAGTAAAAGAAACAGATCCAACATGGATTCAGATTTGGTTCTTCCTTGTAACATTAGGACTGCAGCCCAGGAAACACAGATCCAAGAAGAAATTGAGTTGTGTTCTACAAGACTACAAAATGTGGGAAGGTTTAGAAAGGCAGGAAAGGAAAAAACAAACAAACAAACAGAAAGCAATGTAAGTTGTCAGTAATTAAGATATGAGCTGGCAAGAAATGAGGGAGCTTGTTAAGCAAGGAGTGGTTGGGGTTCAAAATGATTGCATAGTTGCAAAAAAGAGGACTTTGAAACTGCAAGGTCACAGCTAGCAGCTGCTAGCAGATACTGTTTTGAAAACAGCTGGTGGTGTCCTTGAGTTTGATACAGTTGAGAAAGTCCTCAGTGGTTCTGACACTTGTCCAAGGCCACATCCACAATAGCCACCAGCTCCATTTTGAATGCCTAACCATAGTTACTTAATTTTGATTCTTAAAATGAACTTAAATATGTCATCATTTCCCCTTTTGATTAGAAAAAAACCTTTTCTTTGAAAAGCATTTATGATCAACTTTTGGTCTTATTATGTCCTTTTTGTTACCCGAGTGACTTATAATCCACTCCCGATGCATCAAGACCCTTGGAGATAGGGTGGATTTGCCCAGAAAATCTGTATTGGGTGGAGGAAAAAGAAGAGTAGGTTACAAGCTTGGGTCACATTTGAGCAACAGAGGGGCCTCAAGAATGTGGTCTCAGGTAGGTCATGTCTTGGTTAAGATCAGAGTTAGCTGAGCCCTCAGTGATCCTGCAGTGGCATGTCATGAGGCAAAGGCTTGGTGAAGAGTTCCCCATCTCTGGTTCACCATTGTCCTAGTAGACCCAATACTTAAACAACTTAAAAATCACAACATAGGGCTTCCCTGTTGGCGCAGTGGTTGAGAATCTGCCTGCCAATGCAGGGGACATGGGTTCGAGCCCTGGTCTGGGAAGATCCCACATGCCGCGGAGCAACTAGGCCCGTGAGCCACAGCTACTGAGCCTGCACGTCTGGAGCCTGTGCTCCACAACAAGAGAGGCCGTGATAGTGAGGGGCCTGCGCACCGCGATGAAGAGTGGCCCCCGCTTGCCGCAACTAGAAAAAGCCCTCGCACAGAAACGAAGACCCAACACAGACAAAAATTAATTAATTAATTAATTTTAAAAAAATCACAACACGATTGATTTGAATAATAAACAAATATTTAAGGCTTAGGTGACAATTAGTGATAAAAATTGTAGTCCTGATCTTAAAAGGGAGGTTACTTGAGAAGGCAACCAACTAATAAGTCCCCCCAGTCCCAAGAGATTTCTCAGACATTTCTTAAGATAGCAATGTTAACCTTCAATATTTCTAATTGTTGGACCAACTCCCTCCTGATTTATTGATATAAAAACAACATTCTTCTCCAAGAAAAATGCAAGTTCCTTCTTGCTGGGTGGCTGTAGACAAAGAAACAATAAATTTGTGAGGAACTGGCATGGCAAATAAACTTAGGTTCCAGGTGTACAATTGGGTGAAGAATCTGAACAGAATTTGATCTTGAGGTAGTAAGTTAAAGAAGGCTCAAGTTTGTTTAACTAGGTTTCTTGGCCTGAACTCCCTATCTCTGGTAATATGGGTGTCCTTATTCTTTCCGGTGCAGGGAGTGCACATTTCTTATGGGACATTGTTTCCTTCTTTCAGGGAGACAGAAGGGAGGCTCAGACTGTCCCTCTTGCACTGGTTGTTTCTTAAGTAATTTTAATTCCAAATAATTAATATGCTATTGAGGCACAATTTAGGGTAGCCGACTGTGGACCACCCCCGCCCTCCCCCCCCCACACACACACACAGTTTTCTCCTCTGAAAAGTCCCTGGAAGATTCACATATTAAAAGTTGAGCTAGTGATTATGAGGAGAGAAAGTAGGTTAATAGAGTTCTCCATTTCATTGAAACATCTTCTTACTTCAATTAAACAGTTTTATCTCCTTTCAGGATTTAGTCATGCAGGTGGGTTCTCAAGGCTTGGCCTATGTTTCAAGCAATCAGGCATTTAATATGAGGCATGTCTAAGGAAACAAAAGAAAAACAGAGGTTGATAAATGGAGCATATTCCCCAATGTTCATAGCAGCACTATTTACAATAGCCAAGACATGGAAGCAACATAAATGTCCATCAACAGAGGAATGGATAAAAAAGATTTATATATAATGGTATTGTATATAAATTGTATATATATTCACAATGAACAATTAGGCATTTACAAAAAAGAATAGAATAATGTCATTTGCAACAACATGGATGGACCTACAGAGTATCATACTAAGTGAAGGATGTCAGACAAAGTAAGAAAATATTATATGATATCACTTAATCACTCATATGTGGAATCTTTAAAAAATGATACAAATGAACTTACTTACAAAACAGAAATAGACTCAGACATAGAAAACAAATTTATGGTTACCAAAGCAGAAAGGGGTGGTGGAAGTGATAAATTAGGAGTTTGGTATTAACAGATACACACTACTATATATAAAATAGATAAACAACACGGACCTACTTATGGCACAGGGAACTATATTCAATATCTTATAATAACATATAATGGAAAATAATCTGATACATATATTACTTTACCGTACACCTGAAACTAATACAACCTTGTAAATCAACAATACTTCAATGTAAAATTACATACATAAAAAAAATTTTTTTAATTACATACAAATTTAAAAAGAAATATATGTCAGTCAAATAAGTAAATGAAGAAAATTATGTCAGTTTATTTGAGCCCAAGGTGCAGTTAGTCAGAAGATCTCTAGATGTCAGAACTGAGGTATCTTTCACACTTTGAAATGTCTTTGGTGATGTCATCGGGTGTTCAGGTAAAATTTCAGAGTGGCTCATACAGGCATGAGGATGGTTTAAATATGAGTGGTTGTGGCAGTTTCTCTGAAGTTTATATACAATTAACAAGCTTCAGGAAAAGGATGGTTTTAGTTTGAGAGTTTCTGAATTCTGAAGTCCAGCTGCAGGTATTCAAAGGGTCCAGAGGAGAAGGTCTGAGGTATCTGGGGACAAAAATAGTGAGTTTTCCTCCAGGGTTATGGACAGAGCAGTAAAGACATTGCTGGTAACCTATTTTCACATATTCATAGGCGTATACCCAACAATATCTATTCACAATTTGAGTCATCTTAAATGCATTATGCTTGGTGAAGAAATGTCAGAAAATGACAGTGGAATTTGGCAGGGAACTGGGAAGAACCAAGCAGCTGCCTTGTGTTTTGCAGAGCCTTGACTGCTTAATTTACTAAAATTTTTTATCCATCCTTATTTCGCTGATTAAGGAGCAGACTGTTGCCATGTGCTACAAAGACATCAGAATGGCAAAAGTCTGGAGTGGGTCAAGATGGTGGAATAGGACCTGGGGTTCATTTCTCCCCAAGAGTACATGAAGAATACATCTGCAAGTGGAACAATTCACACTGAGCATCTGTTGAACACTACTAGTGGACCTCGGACACCTAAAAGGACAAGAAAAGATCCCCACATAACTAGTTAGGACAAAGAAGAGAAAGGGAAGGAAATAAAAAGAGGAAATGGGATGGGACCCACACCCCTGGGGTAGGAGGCTAAAGGAGAGGGGAGGTTACTGCACCCAGGTAGGACCCCTCACTTGTGGTGAAAGATGCTGAAATAGAGTGGAGGGGGGGCTTCAGGGGCTATCACAAGAAAGTACAGTGGCCCATCTGTGGCAGCCAGGACAGAGAGAGACTTGCACAGATGGTCTGTGCCACAGTCCTCTGTGCCCCACCCTGAGACAGATATCTGCCAATTCTGGCAGGGGTTGGGTGCTGAAGTGTGGGGTTAGAGAGCAGACCTGGGGAGAGGACTGTTGTTGGCTGTGCAGAGAACATGTGAGGGGACAGGAATGAGGAACTCTGCAGCTGAGTATTCTCCTGTAGGAAGCACAGACTGACATGGAAGCGAGGCACCATTGTTAAGTGCTGTGCAAGGGGCTGAGCCACCATCACATCCTCTCTCCCCACACGCCAGCCCCTTCCTCTGTGGACACTGGGAAGGACTCCCAATAGAGCAAACATGTGTGCTCCAGTCATTGCTGCTTCCTATTTGCCCCGGCCTTCATGGGCAGTAGAGGGGGATCCCATAGGAGCGAGCCTGTACACCCCAGTTGTGGCAGCCTTATCTCTCTCTCTCTCTCGCCTTAAAGAGTGTGCACCACATTTGTTGCCACCTTGTCCCCCTCACACCTGAGCGAGTGTTAGAGCCCCAGCCATAGTTGCCTTATCTCCCTCCTGCCTGAGAAAGCACGCACACCCCAGTAGGTCACCAACTCTTGCCCCTCCCACCTAAGTGAACAAGCATGTCCCAGTTAGTCACTGCTCTCACCTGGGCAGGGAGCAGACACCCGAGGGTGACCCACATTCAGAGGTGGGGCCAAAACCAAAACTGAGACCCAGGGACTGTGCGACTAAAGAAGAGGAACTGAAATCTCTCTGTGCAGCTGCACAAGGCATGGATTAAATCCCTGTGATCAGCCTGGTGTGTCCTACAACTACAGAATATCTGAATGGACAATAAGTGATCTCACAACTGAGATAGGTCTAGGTTCAGCAGCAGTGGACACTGGGGACAGGTACACATGAACGTGGGCCAGATCAGAGTCTGAACTGCCCTCACAGTGCCAAAGCAGATCCAGAGACCTACCGAGAGGTCTTGGACAGCCTCCTGGGTACATGGGGGTTGGCTGTGGCTCACCATGGGAACAAGGACACTGACAGGGAAGGCCAAAGGGAATTGTTTTGTTGTTTTAATTTATTTTATTTTATTTATTTATTTAATTTTTAAAATATATTTTTATTTTTCTATTATATTTTATGTTCGTTTTTGTTGTTTTTTTGTTTTTGTTTCTTTGCGTTTTTTTCTTCTTTTTCTGATTATTGGTTTTTGGTTTTTGGGAGGTTTTTTTTTTTTTTTTTTTTTTTTTTTGGTTTGATTTCCCTTCTCTTTCTTTCCCCATTTTTTTCTTGTTGTTTTGTCATTTTTTTGGTGTTTATTTTTTGTCTTCTTTGCTTTTTTGTTGTTGTTCTTGTTTTTTGTTTTTGTTACTTTTGTTTTTATTGTTTGGCGTTTTTTTTGGTTTTGGTTGTTTTCTTCTTTTTTTGTTTTCTTTACTTCTTTTGTTTGTTTTTGTTTTTGTTGGTTTTGTTTTTATTGTTTGTCTTGGTTTTTGTTTGTTTGTTTGTTTACTTTTTTGGGGGGTTGGCTGCACCATGAAGCAGCAGTGTCTTTGTTCCCCAGCCAGGGGTAGAACCTGATCCCCTGTGGTGGGAGCACCAATTTCTAGCCACTGGGCCACCAGGGAATTCCCATCCCAAGGGAATATTTATTGGCATGAGCTCTCCCAGAAATCCCCATCTTGACACAAGGGACCCAACAGCCAGCAGTCTCCAGTGTTGGGCGTCTCAGACCCAAGAACCAGCAAAACAGGAGCACAACTTCACCAATCAGCAGAGAGGCTACTTAAAGTCGTACTAAACTCACAGACACCACAAAATACACTCCTTAGAATGACCCTGCCCACCAGAGAGATAAGACCCAGCTCCACCTATGAGAGGGAAGGCACCAGTCCCTCACACCAGGAAGCCTACATAAGACTCTGGACCAACCTCACCAAGCAGGGGGCAGATACCAGAAGCAAGAGGAACTATGACCCGACTGCCTGCAGAAAGAAGAACACAAACACAGTAATTTAAACAAAAAGAGATGACAGAAGAATATGTTGCAGATGAAGGAGCAAGCAGAAAATGTACAAGACCAACTAAATGAAGAGGAGATAGGCAATCTACCTGAAAAAGAATTCAGAGTCATGATAATAAAGATGATCCAAGATCTCAGAAATAGAATAGAGGCATGGATTGAGAAGATAAAAGAAATGTTTAACAAACACCTAGGAAAACTAAAGAACAAAGAAACAGTGATGAACAATACAATAAATGAAATGAAAAATACACTAGAAGGAATCAATAGCAGAATAACTGAGGCAGAAGAATGGATAAGTGATCTGGAAGATAGAGTGTTGGAAATCACTGCCACAGAGCAAAATAAAGAGAAAAAAAAGAAAAGAAATGAGAACAGTCTCAGAGACCTTTGGGACCACATTAAATACATCAATATTCGAATTGTCGGGGGTCCCAGAAGAAGAAGAGAGACAGGATATGAGAAAATATTTGAAGATACTATAGGGGAAAACTTCCCTAACAAGGGGAAAGGAAATAGTCACCCAAGTCCAGGGAGTGCAGAGAGTCCCATACAAGATAAACACAAGGAGAGGCATACTGAAACACATATTAATCAAACTAACAAAAATTAAATACAAAGAATAAAATATTAAAAGCAGCAAGGGAAAAGCAAGAAACAACATACAAGGCAATCCCCATAAGATTATCAGCTGATTTTTCAGCAAAAAATCTGCAGGCAAGAAGGGAGTGACAGGGTATATTTAAAGTGACAAAAGGGAAAAACCTACAACCAAGAATACCCATCAAGGAAGGTTCTCATGCAAATTTGATGGAGGAATGAAAAGATTTACAGACAAGCAATAGCTAGGAGAATTCACCACCACCAAACGAGCTTTACAACAAATGCAAAAGGAACTTCTCTAGGTGGGATCCACAAAAGAAGAAAAAGACCTAAAAAACAAAAACAAAAACAAAAACAAACAAACAAACAAAAGAACTGAAAATAATTAAGAAAATGGCAATAAGAACATAAATATTGATAATTTCCTTAAATGTAAATAGATTAAATCCTTCAACCAAAAGACACAGACTGGTTCAATAGATACAAAAATAAGACCCATATATATGCTGTCTACAAGAGACCCACTTCAAACCTATGGATACCTATAGGCTGAAAGTGAGGGGATGGGGCTTTCCTGGTGGCACAGTGGTTAAGAATCTGCTTGCCAGTGCAGGGGACACGGGTTCGAGCCCTGGCCAGGGAAGATCCCGCATGCCGTGGAGCAACTAATCCTGTGCACCACCACTACTGAACCTGCGCTCTAGAACCTGCGAACCACAACTACTGAGCCTGCGTACCACAACTACTGAAGCCCGTGCCCCTAGAGCCCGTGCTCTGCAATAAGAGAAGCCACTGCAATGAGAAGCCTGCACCCCGCATTGAAGAGTAGCCCTCACTCCCTGCAACCAGAGAAAGCCCGTGCACAGCAACGAAGACCCAATGCAGCCAAAAATAAATAATTTAATTAATTAAATAAATAAATTTATTTTTTAAAAAAAGTGAGGGGATGAAGAAAGTTATTCCATACAAATGGAAAAAAAAAAGCTGGAGTAACAGTACTCATATCAGACAAAATAGACTATAAAATAAAGACTGTTACAAGAGAAAATGAAGGACACTACGTAATGATCAAGGAATCAATTCAAAAGAAGTTATAACAATTGTAAACATATATGCACCCAACATAATAGCACCTCAATATATAAGGCGAATGGTAACAGCCTTAAAAGGGGAAATTGACAGGACACAATAATAGTGGGGGCTTTTAACACTGCATTTACAGCAATGGATAGACCACCAAGACAGAAAAATAATAAGGAAACACAAGCCATAAATGACGCATTTGACAAGATAGACTTAATTGATACTTATAGGACATTCCATCCGGAAGCAGCAGAATACACTATCTTCTCAAGTGCACAAGGAACATTCTCCAGGACAGATCATGTCTTGGATCACAAATCAAGCCTCAGTAAATTTAAGAAAACTCAAATTGGATAAAGAATCTTTTCCAACCACAATGTTATGAGTTTAGAAAAAAATTAGAGGACAAAAAACTGTAAAAGAAAACCAAAACAAAACCAAACAACAACAACAACAACAACAAATACCACAAACACATGGAGGTTAAAGAATATGCTACTAAATAACCAATAGATCACTGATGATATTAAACAGGAAACCAAAAAATACCTAGAGACAAATGACAATGAAAACATGAAAAGCCAAAACCTATGGGACAAAGCAAAAGCAGTTCTAAGAGGGAAGATTACAGCAATAAAATCCTACCTAAAGAAACAAGAAAAATCTCAGGTAAACAATCTATCCTTACACCTAAAGCAACCAGACAAAGAAGAACAAACAAAACAAAAAGTCAGTAGAAGGAAAGAAATCATAAAGATCAGAACAGAAATAAATGAAATTGAAACAAAGAAAACAGTAGCAAAGTTCAATAAAAGGAAAAGTTCGTTCTTTGAGCATATAAACAAAGTTGATAAACTTTTAGACAGACTCATCAAGAAAAAAAGGGGAGGACTCAAATCAAGAACATTAGAAATGAAGAAATATTAGAATACTCAAATCATGAACATTAAAGAGGACTCAAATCAAGAATATTCTTAGAAATAAGAATATTAGAAATGAAGAAGAAATTATAGTGGACACTACAAAAATACGAAGGATCACAAGAAACTACTACAAGAAAATGTTTGCCAATAAAGTGGACACCTGGAAGACATGGACAAATTCAAAGAAAGGTACAATCTCCCAAGACTGAACCAGGAAGAAATAAAAAATATAAACAGACCAATCACAAGTAATGAAATTGTAATTAAAATCTTCCAACAAACAAATTCCAGGACCAGATGGCTTCACAGGTGAATTCTAGCAAACATTTAGAGAAGAGTTAACACTTACAGTTATGAAACTCTTCCAAAAAAGTGCAGAGGAAGGGACACTCCCAAGCCAGCACCGCACTGCTACTAAAAACCCACAAAGATATCACAAAAAAAGAAAATTACAGGTCAATATCACCGATGAACATAGACACAAAAATCCTCAGCAAAATACGAGCAAACTGAATCCTACAACACATTAAAAAGATCATACACCCTGATTAAGTGAGATTTATCCCAGTGTTGCAAAGATTCTTCAATATATGCAAATAAATCACTGTGATATACTACATTGGCAAATTACAGAATAAAAACAAGATGATCATCTCACTAGAGGCAGAAAAAGCTTTTGACAAACTTAATCATCCATTAATGATTAAAAAAAAAAAAAGATAATTCTTCAGAAAGTGGGCTTAGAGGGAACCTACCTCACTGTAATAAAGGCCATATACAACAAACCACCAGCTCACATCATTCTCAATGATGTAAAAGTGAAAGCATTTCCTCTAAGATCAGGAACAAGACAAGGACAGCCACTCTCAACACTTTTATTCCGCATAGTTTTGGAAATCCTAGTCACGGTTATCAGAGAAGAAAAATAAATAAAAGAAATCCAAATTGGAAAAGAAGAAGTAAAACTCACTGTTTGCAGATGACATGATAGTATACTAAGAAAATTTTAAAGATGTAACCAGAAAACTACTAGAGCTCATCAATGAATTTGGTAAAGTGGCAGTGTACCAAATTAATACACAGAAACCTCTTGAATTCCTATACATTAACAATGAAAGACCAGAAAGAGAGATTAAGGAAACATTTCCATTTAATATTGCATCAAAAAATAACAAAATACCAAGTAATAAACCTACCACAGGAGTCAAAATACCTGTACTCAGAAATCTATAAGATGCCGATGGAAAATGTCAAAGATGATGCAAACAGATGGAGAGGTATACCATGTTCTTGGACTGGAAGAATCAATATTGTGAAAATGGTTATACTACCCAAGGCAATCTACAGGTTGAATGCAATCTCTATCAAATTACCAAGGGCATTTTTTTCCAGAATTACAACAAAAAATTTTACAATTTGTATGGAATCACAAAATACCATGAATAGCCAAAGCAATCTTGAGAAAGAAAAATGGAGGTGGAGGAATCAGGTTCCCTGACTTCAGACTGTACTATGAAGCTACAGTAACCAAAACAGTATGGTATTGGTACAAAAACAAATATATAGATCAATGGAACAGGATAGAAAGCCCAGAGATAAACCCACGCACCTGTGGCCACCTAATCTATGACAAAGGAGACCAGAATGCACAATGGAGAAAAGAGAGTCTTTTTGATAATTGTTGCTGGGAAAACTGGACACCTACATTTAAAATAATAAAATTAGAACACTCCCTAACACCATACACAAAGGTAAACTCAAAATGGATTAAAGACCTAAATGTGGGCTTCCCTGGTGGCGCAGTGGTTGAGAATCTGCCTGCTAATGCAGGGGACACGGGTTCGAGCCCTGGTCTGGGAAGATCCCACATGCCGCGGAGCAACTGGGCCCGTGAGCCACAACTGCTGAGCCTGCGCGTCTGGAGCCTGTGCCCCGCAACGGGAGGGGCCGCGATAGTGAGAGGCCCGCCCACCGCGATGAAGAGTGGCCCCCGCACCACAATGAAGAGTGGCCCCCGCTTGCCGCAACTAGAGAAAGCCCTCGCATGAAACGAAGACCCAACACAGCTAAAAATAAATAAATAAATAAATAAAGTAGCTAAAAAAAAATTTAAATAAATAAATAAATAAATAAAAAAGACCTAAATGTAAGGCCAGATACTATAAAACTTTTAGAGGAAAACATAGGCAGAACACTCTCTGACATAATTTGCAGCAAGATCTTTTTCTATCCACCTCCTAGAGTAATGAAAATAAAAACAAAACTAAACAAATGGGACCTAATTAAACTTAAAAGTTTCTGCACAGCAAAGGATATCAACAAAACAAAAAGAAAACACTCAGAATTGGAGAAAATATTTGCAAATGAAGCAACCAACAAGTGATTAATCTCCAAAATATAGAAAGACCTCATGCAGCTCAATATCACAAGAAAAACCAAACACCCAATCAAAAACCAGGTGGAAGATCTAAATAGACATTACTCCAAAAATGATATACACATGGTTAAGAAGCACATGAAAAGATGCTCAACATCACTAATTATTAGAGAAATGCAAATCAAAACTACAATGAGGTGTCACCTCACACTGGTCAGAATGGCCATCATCAAAAAATCTACAAACAAGAAATGCTGAAGAGGGTGTGGAGAAAAGGGAACCCTCTTACACTGTTTGTGGGAATGCAAACTGGTATAGCCACTATGGAGAACAGTAGGATGGTTAATTAAAAAACGGACAATAGTGCTACCATATGATCTAGCAATCCCACACCTGGGCATATATCCAGAGAAAACCATAATTTGAAAATATACTTGCACCTCAATATTCATTACAGCACTATTTACAATAGCCAGGACATGGAAGCAGCCTAAATGTACACCAACAGAGGAATGGATAAAGAAGATGTGACACATATATACAATGGAATATTACTCAGCCATAAAAAAAAAACCTAAATAATGCCATTTGCAGCAACATGGAGGGGCCTAGAGAGTGCCATACTGAGTGAAGTCAGACAGAGAGAGGCAAATATCATATATCACTTATATGGGGAATCTAAAAAAAGTACAAATAAATTTATCTACAAACCTGAAATAAAGTTACAGATGTAGAAAATAAACTTATGGTTTCCAGGAATAAGGGGGGTAGAGGGATAAATTGGAAGACTGGGATTGACACATACACACTACTATATATAATATAGATAACTAATAAGGAGCTGCTGTATAGCACAGGGAACTCTACTCAATACTCTCTATGGCCTATATGGGAAAATAATCTAAAAAAAGAGTGAATATATGTATTTGTATAACAAACTCACTTTGTGGTACACCTGAAACTAACACATTATAAATCAATTATACCCCAATAAAATTTAAAAAAACAAAAGAATTGTAAAAAGTCTGGTGATAAGAGGTCAAGGTTTTTTTTTGTTTTTTGGGTTTTTTTAAATATTTTGTTTGTTTGATTGTTTTTTCCTGAAACAGAATGGGCTTCATCAGCACATGCAGATTCTATTGTTGTTGATGCCTTTACAAGAAAGTCACCTGAGGCATTTCCCTAATACTCAGGTTCAGTCCCTTAGTATGAGCCTCAATTGACGACAGACAACATTTTACATCCGGACATGTAAGATTTCCAGAAATTTCATACACTTTCTTGAACACTTATAACAAATACCTATACAGCACAAAATAAAGAAGGCTTAATATTATTTCTTATTTGATAATACCTCTCATGTAATTTAATATATCAAATGTGCCTAATTAGTTTAATACCTCTCTTTTTATAAGAAGAGAGGTGTGAACTATAATATTGCCTGCCATATTAGTAAACAAAGGACATTGTAGCCATCAAGCCACCACATTACGGTCACAGCAATGGTGAGTCTTAAGGAAACTCAGGATAGAAACAGGATGCCCACCATGCATGTTCCCGTACGTAGAAAAGCACTAAATTCCTTAACTTGAGATATCTGCTTTTTTTTTACTAACAGTAGTCTTTTGATGTCCTGACTATCTGTCTTGTGTTGGAAAAACTCCTATATATCCTGGCTTCCGCCGTCCCTCCCACCTTGTCTCCTCAGAAGTTTCTCAGCATTAGCTGAGATGCTGTGTCCCTGGCTTGAAGTCCTCAGAATGTGTACTGAATAAAACATAACTCTCAACTTTTAGGTTGTGTCTTTTTTTTTTCCAGTTGACAGAAAGATAGGAAAACACAGCATCCTGTTTACTTACTCCAAGTTACTTCTGACTAAAAAGGCTTCATTTAGAATTTAATTTGGGGGAAGTTTGTCCAAAATATCAAGAACACTTAGTCAACTGCTTAGTAATTCATTTAACCAAATAGGAAATAAAACTTTAATTATAGAAGGTTATATAGTTTTGAACAAAACTTAGCTCTTTTAATATTGAGAAGACTAGTTTTATGTAAGTAATCATAGACCTGATAAAAACAATAGAACATAAGCTATTATTTTGACAAGACATAGATCTTAGCTGATCTTTTTTCTAGATAGATTACTTAGAGGTAAAGACACTTTTATAATCACTTATTATCAACAGCAGACAAACAGGAAAAAAATTGTCCTTTTAACAGAGAGAAAACCAAATTCCAGTTTATTTTTGACATTAGACTCAATTACTTAACTAAATTTATTCTAATTCTTATCCAGTCCTGACTGTAAGCATTTAGAGTAGGGGATCCTGAGAGAAAGGGAACAAGGAATGGCTTTGTTGAAATTTAAAAAACCCAATTTGCCCTAAGCCATTTTGTGATCTAAACCTGGCTGCAATGCTTGCTCTTGAGCAGGTCTCAGTAATTAATGATCTTAAGGGAGTGAATGCAGAAAATAGAGAAGAGCAGTCCGGAAACAATAGTGCAGCCTTGAGGCAGCGTTCTGGGTCCTCAAGGGACATACACAATATATCTTTGAGTTCAGCAGGAACTAAGGCTCCTTCCCAGGTGGAGGATGGGATGAACCCACCTGGCTTCAATCAACTTGGACTCTGTTCAAGTTGGACCTTTCCCCAAATTCTATGCTGAATTCTAATCTGCTCAAGCCCCCTCATGAATATGCATGTACCCTTAGCTTAAAACTTCCCCGGTTATGCTGTTTCGGGAGACAATGCTTTGGGACAATGCCCCGGTATTCTCCTTACTTGCTACAAGGAGTAAATCCTTTCTTCTCCCAATCTTTGTCTTGGTTGTGTCTATTGGCTCAACACCCAACAAGAGGTGAACCCAGTTTTTGAATAACATGACCACACATAAAATTTCTTTCTAAAGATTTCCTTTTCTTCACAAACCTTTTAAAAACTCTCTGTTTCCATTTTAGTTTGCCCCTTTATTTTTTGTTTATTTGTCAGATTGTTTGTTTTCCTATTAGAAATCACCAGCTTTGGGATGGAATCACTTTCTTTTTCCTTAACAGATTCATCTCCTTACCTTACACATTTTCTTACTCCCAAAAAATATCCTATTCAATTATCATACTTGGCACCTTTAACCACATATATTAATTAGAATTCTTAATCTTATGAAACTTTTTTTTAGTAAAAATAAATAATTGTTTATACAATTGTAAACTTATTTACAAAATAAAGATACAAAGTATATTTACTAATAGAGCCAAACATACTTAGCCTCTCTGTAATAATAGGTCAAAAATAGGTAAACTTAGACTAGTTAAGTAATTACTGTTTCAGTGTTTTATCCTACATGAAAATAATCTAGACCATCAATGAATTCCCATCATTTAATTTAACTTAGCAAAACTAAGGTTTTAAGTTACCAAAATATTTGGGGAAATTATTTTTAATAGATATCACATAAAACATAATTATTCTTAAAGAGTTGACAAAAAACTCTTATCTTATTTATATCTATTTTAATATTTATGAAAATTTCATCATATCAAGTTAATTTTCTTGCTGGCAAATTTTGTAACACAGATAACAATGCCAAAACTCAGCTTTTCTGTACATTGGTGTCAAATCAAACCTTGGAGACAGAGTTTTGTGTGAAGTAGAAAAGAATAGCTTTATTGCTTTCCCAGGCAAAGGGGAACACACTGGGTTCCCGCCTGGAAAAACTATGTGTCCCAACCTGGGAGGATTTGGTGAGGAGTTTTATAGCAATAGTTCAAGGGTGAGGTTGCTGAGAAGATTACAGTGTGTGCGGGTTCTCAGGTGGTTGATCTCCTAATCTTTTTTTTTTTTTTTTTCAACATCTTTATTGGAGTATAATTGCTTTACGAAGGTGTGTTACTTTCTGCTTTATAACAAAGTGAATCAACTGTACATATACATATATCCCCATATCTCCTCCCTCTTGCATCTCCCTCCCTGATCTCCTAATCTTTTTTAGTTTTTCTGGATGCTTTAATCTTGCCTTAGGTCGTTTCTTGGCTGCTCCTCCTTTGATTAGCAACTGTTTGAATCTGCTCTTTGGAACTCAGGGAAGGTCGTGGAGGCTGGAGTCTTTCCTCCAAGAAATGGGGGACAAAAAATTCTTCCGTGCCCAGGAGCCCTGCAGGGTCCTCCTCGGTTTCAGAATCGTTTGTCGAGGGAAAAGACAGATTTTAAAGTTCTTCTTCACAAAAATTAAAAAAGACTTTAGCAACTTGAGCAAGTAACTTAATTTATTTCAACTCAGTTTTAAACTAGTGTGGTTTTTTATTGTACTTGTACTCACAGCTAAAGTTTTAAATAAAAACTATGAAATTGATAATTTTGTCTGTCTGTATGTCTGCATGTGTGTGTTTTAAATATGGTTTTTCCTGCCCTTAGGTATTACTGCCAAAATTGATTTGTAAATTGATTTATATTTAATTGGATTTAAGAAAAGTAAGGGTTTATATAAATTCTCAGATACAGAATAGAAACTAAACCAAATGAATTTGACATACTTGTGATCTCGGAACATATTTGATAATAAAGTCAGACTCGGTTTGTTTAATTAATTAATACACATATGTCTTTAGAGTTATAAACATTAAGTATAATACTTTTACTGTGGCTAGTTTTGTTAAAAGTCAATAATCTCATGTTATTGAAAGCAAAGACCCTGTGGGGCTCCTGGGCACGGAAGCTTTTTTTATTTCTCATTTCTTGTAGGCAAGATTCCAGCCTCCATGACCTCCCCTGAGTTCCAAAGGGCAGATTCAAACAGTTGCTAATCAAGGGAGGAGCAGCCAAGAAACGACCTATGGCAAGATTAAAGGGTCCAGAGAAACTCATCAAGATTAGGAGATCGGGGCTTCCCTGGTGGCGCAGTGGTTGAGAATCCGCCTGCCAAGGCAGGGGACACGGGTTCGATCCCTGGGATCGGGAAGATCCCACATGCCGCGGAGCAACTAAGCCCGTGCGCCACAACTACTGAGCCTGTGCTCTAGAGCCCGTGAGCCACAACTACTGAGCCCATGTGCCACAACTACTGAAGCCCGCGTGCCTAGAGCCCGTGCTCCGCAACGAGAGAAGCCACCGCAATGAGAAACCCGCACACTGCAATGAAGAGTAGCCCCCGCTCACCGCAACTAGAGAAAGCCCGCGCGCAGCAACGAAGACCCAACACAGCCAAAAATAAATAAACAAAATAAATAAATTAAAAAAAAAAAAAAAAAAGATTAGGAGATTGACCACCTGAGACCCTGCACACACTGTAATTTCAGCAACCCAACCCTTGAACTATTGCATAAAACTCCCCATCAAATCCTACCAAGTTGGGACACAAAGTTTTTCAAGGCAAGAGCCGACTCTGTCCCCCTTTGCCTGGTAAAACAATAAAGCTATCCCTTTCTATTTCACCCCAAACTCTGCCTCTGAGATTTGATTTGGCACCACTGTACAGAAAGGCTGAGCTTTCAGCATTAATTTTGGCAACCAATGTGGGGCCAACTTGGGGACGTTCCCAGGGGGAGGGTTCCCTAGATTGATTGGGCGCTCCGAGGTTTTCTCCACACCAGCCTCCTTTGAAAGATTGGAGGGTTAGAGAATTCCTTTAGAGGTCAGATCATGGGGGACCCTTGCCTGGAAAGTCGAGCCCCAGTCTTACCCAGTCCACCATCCCTGCACCTAGGACATCGAGGCAGAAGTAGGTAGCGGAAAATGGGCTGCTTTAGCAGCTGCCGAGGCCATCTTTGCCTTGAGGACATTCCTCTCTTCTTCCTACCCAGACTGCCCTGGACTTCCCACTCTGAGGAATTATTTTGAGGAAGCAGAAATGATAGAGTCTGATGTCACAACAGCTCTGCCAGAATCTGGGTAAGTCCCCGGGAGTGCACTCTCAGACTCCTTCAATCTTGTCCCTCTGAAGAATTTTGGGTTGCATCTGGGGATTTTCTGTTTCAGAAATCCCAGTGATAAGGTGCTGCTTGGACTAAGGCCACGGGCTAAGTGGGACTTGGAAGCGGCCATTTTGAGCTTTGTAGGGTCTGTCTTTGCCTGGCATAAAGCTTGTGTCTGCTGGTGAGGGTTAGGTTCTGTTTCCAGTCCGTGCGTGAATATTTTTTGATTGGCTCTAGGAAGTGCTACTTTAATTCCATCTGATAGCCCCCTGCCCCCGGGGATAATTAAGGCAGACTGGTCGACTTATAACTATAAACGTATGACTAAGAACAAAGGAGTGAGACCCTATTATAAACTTGTTTGGCCAATGCACATTCTTGAAAATGAGGAAAGGTGGTGTTCGAATGGTAGCCTAAATTACTATACTATTCTCCATCTAGAGTTGTGTTTTCTCAGAAATAAAAAGGCTGTGAATTCTCTCTTCTCCATCTGGGTTAGCCACTCTGGGCTCTCTGAGAACCAACTCTGGGTTTGTTCTCTTTCAAGAACTGAGACAATCTATTGGAAGCCTTTGTCTGGGAGTGGCAGTGGAATTTTTAAAATATACCTCCTGTGATTTTCTGTTTGTGTGGCCCATAGCTTATCTGTCATTTGTGGGGTTTTGTGTATTGTTTTGGGGTGAGCCACTCTGGCTTGCATAGGGTGGGAAAATTCTACCGGCTCCTTATGAGCCACTTTGAGCCCTCTGTCTGGGAGTGGAAATGGAATCTTTGGGCTACACTCTGTCTTACCTTTTGTTTGTGGGACCATGTTTGTTGTTGGTATGTATGTGTGTCAGTATTTGCATTGACTGGTTGAGACATTTTGGTGAATAAAAGGGCTCCTGTGTGACAACACCAGTGTACACTTCCCTATTGCATCTGGCTTTGCCTGTGGCCGAATGCTGGTTTTCCCTCTTGGACGAGCTTTGTTATGGGTGACCAGAGCTCTGTTCTGTCTTGTAACTGGGTCCCCCACCCAGGTTATTTTTACAAAACTGGTGTATCTTCAGCTATGCCCCCATAAAATGGAATTGTTATTTCTCTCTCCCATGCCTGGGCCCTCCAGAACATTTATCTTATCCAGACCATCTCTAGTTCCTGAGACTAAAGAAAAAGATGGGGAAAGAAAGATTTTTTAAACTCATGCAGAAAAACTGTGAGATCTCTGGTCTGTCTTTAGGTAAAAGTTAACTTGTAAATGAGCTCTATTTAATTGACTTAAAAGTAAGGGCTTAGAAATGAAATTTAAATTTAAATTTAAATCTAGAAAATTGGCCAACATAAACTTTAGGACCCCATGATCTCTGAAATATTCAGTACTGAATTGATATCTGCTATTGAAGGTGGCTTAAGCTTGTTTGTTTGATTAATATAGAGTCTTTAGAGTCATCAATGTTAGGTAATGCAAATGAGGTAAAATCTTTTGGGTAAACTCTTTAGCAATAATTGTTTTAGGAAAGTCTGCTTAAGAATGATCTCTTCAGCTACTTGGTAACTTAAAAATTTAGAGTTACATTAAATGAGGGAAGTTTATTGAATAGGCAGGACATTTCCAAATAAAATAAGATACTGAAACATTAATTACTGAAAACTGATTTCCCTTTGCAGGAAGACTAAAGGTATTTCGGATACTAAATGTATTTGATGCCACCCTGAGATATTCTCTGTAAAAAAGCACAAGTTTTTAGGTATGAGCATGATCAGGATTTTCTAAGATTAGATTAAATCTAGTTGGGTAAATGGATTTTGCTGGGAGTGAGCCAGGGCAAGACCGGATTTAGTTTCTCCCTTCAAAGTTTTCTTCTTGGAATACTGCTTTTCATAACAGCTTGTGCGTTCCTTTGCCTTTAAGTGATCTGTATTTGCTGTTGAAATCTCTTCACTTTGGTTAAATGAATGAGTACTCTTTGGCTCTTTCTAAAAGTTCCTTTGATCTCCAGCTAACTTTGAGATGCTTCAGAGAGCCCCTGAGGCATCTCAGAGAGAAATATTTAACTATGGTTATTTGGTATGTTCAGTTAAAGGTAATAGGTTAAATTAAACATAATTCCAGTTATTGTAACCAAGTTTCTTTACCAATTACATTGCAGTCAGATGTTTAACTGTGCCCTTTTAAGTCTTTCTGTCGTTTACAGATAATTTTTGTACTCTGATGCCTTTGCAAATGTGTTTCATTTTCAAGAAGACTTAGACAAAGGACCTTTTGACACATACAGGTGTCTGATAAATTCTGAGCTAGTAAGAAATTTAAAAAATCTTAATGGAGAAGCTGATGGCCTCATAATATGTTAACAAAAGGATTAGTTGCTGAGTGAGCTGGTAAATAATATTTATGGATTTTCAGACAGAGGGAAGCCCTTCCCTTAAAGATACTAATGACTTAGAGTAACTGGGTAAATTACACCTCTGTAGGTAAAATTGAAATATTCTCCTTTTGTCTCTGCCTGGTCCCTCTGGAAATTGGAAACTCTTGAGTTCTGAGCAGCCTTATAATGTGAATGAGAAAGACAGTCTCCTGGAATATGTAGGAATCTTGATATTTGGGGGAATTCTGTAAAAGAGAAATCCACCAGGGCAAAATCCGATGGCAGGCCTTTGGTATGGCTTTCTGGGCCTCTAGAGGGCCTTTTGAAATTTAGTCTCAGGCTCCTTTTGAGGAATTACACCAGAGTCAATGTGGAGGAGCCTATCCGATCCTCCACAGGGGGAGGACCAGACATTTTGAAAACAAATATCTTAAATTTGGCTGTGCTCGATGGATATGAGGGTCATTTTAGGAGAAAAAAATAGGATTATGTTTCAACAGATATAAAGTTCTAGTTCTGTTAATTGAAGTCTGTGTTTATGAAAGTTATTGTGTTAACTACATATTTGCCCTGATGTTTAGGAGGAAAGAAAAATTACCTAGTGAAGTTATCAAATTACTCGTGATGTATCACTGTTTGCTTTAGGTCTATGGCTGAAAGTACATGCACAATGCTTGTGTGACAATTGGGTATAAGTGATCAAATGTATGGCCTATTAAGCTTTCCCTTATTAACTTACCTCTGAGCTTGTTTACCATACCTGATGAGTTTTCCCCCTATGTGGATTAACTAGGCAAATATAAAGGAGGCCTAGCAGTGACAGACATGATCTACAACCAGAGCAAACAGCTGAATCACCACAGCATCAAGGGACAGCTATTTTGATCATCAATGTCTTCTATTGAAAGATTTGTAATCAAAAGGGGAAATGAAAGAAAAGTATCTGCATGTATTGAGGTACGAGGAAGTCACTCTGGCTTATACATGGTTTAATTTTAAACAGAGGCCGTTTTGTGGCTTTTCAGACATGCATTGCACATCTACTTGACACTGAGGAGGGGAACATTTGAAAGTCAAAACAGCGTAACAATGGTAAAAATATGTGACCATTGTGAATGTGATTTCAGATGCATTTCTGTATTGTTGCGAACTTGAATTTTCTGGGCTATGTCAGACTCTGGATGCCACAGCATTTAAAAATTCCTCCACCGGGGCTTCCCTGGTGGCGCAGTGGTTGAGAATCTGCCTGCTAATGCAGGGGACACGGGTTCGAGCCCTGGTCTGGAAGATCCCACATGCCGCGGAGCAACTAGGCCTGTGAGCCACAACTACTGAGCCTGCGCGTCTGGAGCCTGTGCTCCGCAACAAGAGAGACCATCATAGTGAGAAGCCCACGCACCGCGATGAAGAGTGGTCCCTGCTTGCCACAACTAGAGGAAGCCCTCGCACAGAAACGAAGACCCAACACAGCCAATAAATAAATAAATAATTAATTAATTAAAGGTGCTAATAATTTTTTTAAAGAAGTTTTATCAATGTAGCATCCATTTAACAAAATTAGGACAAAAGATACGATCGCATTTAAAACAAACAAAAAGAATTCCTCCACCCTCTTTGATGAGGTTGAGAAGAGGCCTTCCCAGCTATAATGGAAAAAGCATCGGGAGTGGCAAAAACCCTTCTTAAGGACGTTATTCCTAAGTAGACAGCCTTCCCTCTATTATTCAACATGACAATGGATCTGCTTTCATCACAGAAAAGCTAAGAAGATGAATTACACTCTGGGGCAAACTCTTCCCAAGCTATGCCAGGAAACTCATCTAAAATGGAACAAAGGTTTGCCGACTGCTCTTCTCTGTATACTGGTGGTCCCTAGAAGTGGGCCATTCTTAGCTCCAAAGAGAGTAAAGAAAGAGAAACATTTCTAACACAGGAGGTAAAAATTAAGCAGCATGTGCAACAGATTGGTCAACTGTTAACCGCTATGCATGAGTTTATTTCCCACAGGTCTCTCCCTCACCTGGAAGCTCCCTTGCATGCCTTCAAAGTAGGAGACCAGATGTTGCTGAAAGTATGGAAAGAGCAAGGACCTGAGCAGCAGCTTGAAGAGAAATGGAAGGGGTCCTGTGACATTCTTCTTACTATACATGCCTCTCTAAAATTGGCTGGAGTAAAACCATGGGTACATCACACTAGAGTAAGAATGAACAGCCAAGCCTGCCAACAGCCAGCAAGCAGACTCCCAAAGTGGAAGTGAATATCTTGCCCTTTAGGAGACCTTTAAGTATTTGTTCAACAAGCAAAATAAGAGTTCTGTTCTTTATCCTTTCTCATACATTTTACCTTTCACCACAAAATTATGGATTCATATGTCGATTATTTCGATAATTCTAACTGGGTCTTCAGGATTGCCTTGGTGGCTCTTCCCCTCTTCCAAACCATTCCCCTTTCAGAGGATGGCTTGGAAACAACTGGCTACAGCATATCTCTTCAACGTATCAGGTCTGGACTGGGTTTCAGGCTCATTATTAAGGAATTGAGATCTTAATCTTGTAAGACTTAGATCTGGACCTTGACACTCAAGTATTACTAATTCAGTTTCTATTCCTCCAAATTTAGGCAGGACTATGCTCCATTTCAACAGGAAGTAGCCAGAGCAGTTGACACCCCATTCCTGAAAGATTTGGGGAGAGATAACACCAAAGTGGGGATTAAAACCTGTGTCTCCCTAGAACTGAGTTGTTCTGCCATGTTTATGATTAACATCTCTATCCAAAACAATTATTCCCTTTCTTGCCCAACAGCTATTCTCCTCAAGATTGAGGAGTATCAAAGAAAAGGGGGGAGTGAAGGACCCTGCGGGTCTCCTGGGCACAGAAGCATTTTTTATCTCTCATTTCTTGTAGGCAAGATTCCAGCCTCCATGACCTCCCCTGAGTTCCAAAGGGCAGATTCAAACAGTTGCTAATCAAGGGAGGAACAACCAAGAAACCACCTGAGGCAAGATTAAAGGGTCCAGAGAAGCTCATCAAGATTAGGAGATCTGTGCCACCACCTGAGACCCTGCACAAACCGTAATCTTCTCAGCAACCCCACCCTATTGCTATTGTTGAACAATATTGAACTATTGTTATTGAACTCCTCATCAAATCCTCCCAGGTTGGGACACAAAGATTTTCAAGGCAGGAGCCGACTGTGTCCCCCTTTGCCTGGCAAAACAATAAAGCTCTCCTTTTCTCCTTCACCCAAAACTCTGTCTCTGAGATTCAATTCAGCACTGGTGTACAGAGAAGTTGAACTTTCAACATTGATTCCAAGGAGGCTGGTTGGGCAAGAGAGTCCTTTAGTTGTTCATGTTTTAAAAGACCTTTTTTTTTTTCTCTTTCTTTTAGTCTTAGGGAATTGGAACTTCCCTTCTTAGGGAAGTCTATCTACAAAAGAGTTACCTGAGAAGACCAGTTAGAACATTTACATCTCAAAGATACAAGGAGAGAAATGCAAGCTTTGCCTAGAAAGACTTCTGATCCTTTAAGGTCAAACTCTTGGAAAAACTGTCTTTTGTTTTTCAGAATGGCCATAATAATCATAGCCATTTTTATCAGGCCATTGGATGCATTGTTACCTTCTGTGGGGGATCAATCTTAGTGTTATAAAAAGGAACTTCAAAGAAACGTGGAGAGCAAGGAGAAGGCATTGCAGTGAACATTTAGAGGAAAAGAATGAGCAGTGGGAGAGAAAGAGGGACAGAGAGAGAGAGAGAGGAGAAGAGAGCTAGAAGATTTTTTCAGTTTGGAAATCCTTTGAGATACTTGTGCATTAGTTTCTCTGAAGGAGGCAATAACGTATACATCTGAAGACCTGGAAATACCAATTGAAATAGGTTTCCATCTTGTCTTACATCCTATTTCTTTGCAGATAAACTGTTCAGATAAACTAATGGAGGAATTTAAAAATTGTCCCTGGTTGGCCAATTTAATTGTAGACCATTTCAGGAAATCTCACTCCAGCAAGATACTCGCAGAGCTAGGGCCCATAGTTCATAAACTATGAATTTCACCAGAAGTCCTAGGAGGAGGCTATCCTGCAGTTTTGCCCTTACAGAATGAACTTCCCATATTTCAAGAGTAATCACGCACCAGAACAAATTGGGAAATGAAATCCCAAAGGTCACCCAAACAAAATGAGAAACGAATCCCAAAGGACACTGAGGAAAAACCCTGAAATATGAATCTCCTTACAAGTGCTAGAGACAGAAATCCTTGAACAAAAGACAGATCTCCTACCAAGTGGTAGAGCAGAATGTCTTCCCCCATGGAGAAAGGACAAAAGTCGACATCTGGAAACACCCAAACAAAGACCTTAACCTCAACCAAAATGTGAGTTTTGGATCCAGGAGGTACTCATGCAGCAACGCTGATGCAGCTGGAGAGACAAGCTGGACAAAATGGGTCTGCATACGTATATTACACCAAATCTGAAGAAACATTGGATAACCACCAAGGGTTGCTCTGGATCTTATTGACTATACCAAATAATGTTAACCAAGAATTCCAGGAATGGAGCCTTGCTAAAAAAAAAAAAAAAAAGAGTCCTTTGTTTGGGGTTTGTTATGATGGCAGCCCTGGAGATACAGATCCAAGAAGACCTCAAATTTTGTTCTGCCAGACTACAAAATGATGGAGACTAACAAAGGTAAAAAACTGCAAGGTAACTTTAATTGTTTGTCAAGAATTTATATTGGAACTGGCAGGAAATGAAGGGGCTTGTTAAGCAAGAATTGGCTGGGGTTCAAAATGAAGCTTTGAAGTCACATAGTTTTGAATGGGGATGGAGACTTTAAACTACTAGGTTGCAGCCAGCAGCTGCGTAGGAGGTGCTGTTTTGAAAATGGCTGATGGGGTCCACCAGGCTCCATTTTGGATGCCTGAACCATAGTTACTCTCTTTTGACTTATAAATTATCTTAAATATGTCTCATCCTTAGGAACAGTCTGGGCCTGAGAGTGAGAAGACATAGCTCCTCCTTCAAATGAAAATGGGCCCCTCCTTGTTGATCTTCCCTTCTCCTTTCTTCTGCCTTTATTACTTTTCAGATGGTCACTAGAAAAGAGGAGGGTAGATTATTTTCATCACTGTCATGGTAGAATTGTACTGCCTTTTTTCTTTTCCTCTTCTGCAGGGTTCTGGCATTAGACTTGTTTACCCCAGGAGATTAAGGTCCTATTTCCTCTCTGGGTGGCAACCTGGAGAGAGTTTTGAACACCAATTCAATGAGATAGTCACCTCCTTTGGAGTTCTGGGAAACATAGGAATAAAAGCTCCATTGTCTTTAGTCATTTTAAGTAACACTTTAGCAATTCAGCCCAAGAGTTGGTGTCTTGAGGAAAGAATCTGGAGGAAAGAGCAATGATGAGGTGGTCCCCGAAGCAGAAGAGAAGGAGTTGTTTTCAAGGCACCTCCACAGCTGTGCTTAGGAGACCAGCCCTCAGCACCAGTGTCTCTGCCTTACCAGCTCCTTCTTCTCTGTCACTGTCACCAGGGACAAGGACTTCCCATCATCCCAGAGCTATCCAAATCAGCAGCATGAGATGAGGAGATTCCTCCACTCTAGACCAGGGTCAGGGCTGGTTCATGCACTCCTCCTCATTTCCTGTTCAATCTCACAGGTCTTACAATATCCTGACCTGACCACTAGGGGGCTCAGATAGGCAGATTGATATCTGTCAATGGCAAAAAAAAAAAAGCATGACCTAACAGTTGAGAATTAAGTTTTATTTGGCAGAGTTTCTGAGGACTTAAGTCTGGGAGATAGTCTCTCAGATAGTTCTCAGGGACTATTCCAAAGAGACAAGGGAGGAGCCAGGATATACAGAAGTTTTTGCAATAAAAGGCAGGTAGTCAGGACATCAAAAGATTACTGTCAATTGAAGAAAATCAGACATCTCAAGTTAAGGAATGTAGTGCTTTTCTATGTATGGGAAGATGAAAGAGTTTAGGCTTATTGAAATCGTTCCTTTGATACACACCTTAATAATGACCTAAGGCCAATTTTCTGCTTCTCTTCATCCTGAGTACCCTCAGGGTGCGCAGTGCAGGATGGCTGCAGTGGCTGATGGTTTGATGGCTGAAACATCCTTTATTTACTGATATGGCAGGCAACATTCTTTACCCACAAGCTTCCTCTAGGTCCTAAATTCAACGAATGCCTGGGAGGCATTTCATGGCAAATTTTTGTCCCATGCTTCTAGGAAGGCTCGTTCCTAGATCATGTAAATACTCTGTTGATAAGCCCCTCAAGGTGTCAATTTTTGCATCAGACACTGTTGATAACCTAAAATTCTCTGGGTGGCCTGTCTTACTAGTCTACTATGATCCAGAAAATATTTTCCTGTGTTGCTTCCTCCCATACCTAGAGTTGCACTATTATAGAGGTATGTATGATCAACTGTCTCAAGACTTAGTCATCATTAAGTTTTTCAGAGACCTGGTTACATTTTGGGCAATGTAAGAGGCAACAGTCTTGTAAAACAGACAGGATATAAATAGTACAGCTAGTAATGTTAATGAAGTCACAGTGCAGCAGAGAGGGATATGAGGCATAAATAATTTGAAAACAACAAGAGAGAACAAATTAAAACAATGGTAGGTATAACGACTTGTAATCTGCTCCCAAAAAGCCAACAATTCCACGTGGGGGCCAGCTAAAGAAGCCAAATTCTGGAGAGATCAGGTAGAGGAAAAAAATTAAATGTTCCTTCTTTGTTTACAAGGGCATACTTTATCAAATTGTGATAGGTCCTAGTTAGTGTCAGAGTGATTTCTGATTTTGGACGTATGCAGCAGTGAGAAGTAACTTGCAGTGAGCAGCAGCTGGAAGTGAGACCTTAGTTCCGTGACCAGGGATCAAACCCTGGTTGCCTGGGTGCAAACCATGAATTCCAGCCACTAGACCACAAGGGCAAGTGGCTAGAGTCTAAATCCCCAGCCCTTGTCTGCCTTGCAAAGAAAGTTCTGACAAGGAGACTGAAGGTAGAGAGGAAATCAAATCATTTATTAGAAAAGCAGAGTACATGCGAAAAGACACATGGGCAAACTCAGTGAGAGAGTCATGCCTTTGGGAAGTTTAAATCCTTTATAAGGGGGCAATCTTCTGGGTCTTTGTTTTTCTTCTTGCCAATTGTCTTGCTTTGACCCCATGGATAATTTGTCTCAGGACCCTCCCCTATTTGCACACACACACCTCAGCCAAGATGGATTTTAGCACAAGGGCATCTGGGGTGGGGGGTTGGCGTGACTTATCCTGGTCTAGTGTCCCCTGCCTTTTTGACCCCAAGGAAACTTTCTGCACATGTGAAGTGTCTCCCTTGCCCCAAGGATAGGAAATATGTGACCTCTTGATCTCCTAAACAGGGTTTAGCCCCTTTCTCTTCCTGTCAAAAATGTTATCTTAAAGTTGTCCAAAGTCCAGCTATTTACCCTGTTCCTATTGTTATTTCTATCTCAAAGTGCAGATCAGAAGTGCAGTCAGGAGGCTGCTTATAAATATGTAGCCTGGGGCCCACTTGCCTCCTGCCTCAGGAAATGTAAACAGAAAGCTTGTAGTAAATGTCCAGCCTGGAGCCCATCTCTCTCCTGCCTCAAGAGGAAAGGATTTCCTGGAAAACAAAGGAATAAAAGCCAGTATATTTCAGAAAAAAATTATAAATGTATAAATCATATTTATCAGCTCATTCTCTCCCAGGTAATTAATTTCTGTTGATTTGGATGAATTCCTAAGGTCTTCCAATAGAGTTTTGTAATTTCTTACCCAGTTCAGAGACATGACCTAAAAGTTATCAGAAACTTACATTTA
This sequence comes from Eubalaena glacialis, assembly GCF_028564815.1. Classification (NCBI taxonomy): domain Eukaryota; kingdom Metazoa; phylum Chordata; class Mammalia; order Artiodactyla; family Balaenidae; genus Eubalaena; species Eubalaena glacialis. The sequence continues at coordinate 62,781 of NW_026871466.1, forward strand.
TCAAAAAGTACTTTTTTATGGATCTTCTTGAAGATCTTCATTTTATAAAAGTATTAAAGTAAAATAATGATTGTCTATAAATGACAAGACTTAAAATGACATGGTTAAATATCTGATTACAATGCAATTGACAAGAAACTTCAGTATTTCAGTGACATACAACATATTAATATAATAGCTAGAATTATGACTGATAATATTATACCAGGACATGTTAGATTTTTAGGAATTCCATATAAATTTTGGAATATCTGTATTAATCACATTTACCCATACCATAAAACTTAAAAAGATTTACCTTCAATCACTTGACATTGCTTCTCCAGTAATTTAACATATGAAATAAGCCTGTAAACAGGAAGCTGGTAGTAAATGTCCAGCCTGGAGCCCATCTATCTCCTGCCTCAAGAGGAAAGGTTTTTCTGGAAAACAAAGGAATAAAAGCCAGTATATTTCAGAAAAAATAAATTAGTTTCACATTCCTCTCTGAGATGCCTCAGGATTTCTTTGAAGCACAGCAGAATTCAAAAGAACTTCAGTTAGAGTTTGATATTTGGGAATTTTATCCAAAACATCAAAAAGGTTTCAAAACACTTAGTCAAATACGATCATACGTCACTGTAAGACAATACTTACTCACTTAACCACGGTGACAAAAGATTTAAAGAACATATAAAGCTCACTTAAAGGCAAAGAAACTCACATAATCTGTTACTAAAATCAGCATTCTAAGAAAATTTTATTCTCTTTACAGAGAAGAACCAAATCGAACCTTGGACTAGCCTACTTTTAATGACAAAGTCTACTTACCTAATCAAAATTCACGTAATCCCAGACTATGTACAAAAATTTTCAGGGCTTCCTTTTTACAAACCTTCCAGGACTTTCTGTATTCATACTAGTTTGTCCCTTATTTTTCTATCCAGAAACAACCAGCTCTAGGACAAAAATCACTCTTTCCCCTTAACAAAATGTATTTTCATCCCTCGTACCTTCTTTTGCTGAAAACACACATCCTACCTCCCTTGCACACTGAAATGTTTCCCTTATTATTTTTGGTAGCTTTAATTACATATTATAATTTTAACCCCTAGTGCAAACCAACCAGCAGCAAATAATTGTGAACTGTTGGTCATACCAGTATTTCCTGACTGGAATATTCCATAACCTCTAGAAACGTATTTCTTTCTTCTATGGCAGAAGACATGCCTCTAATAAACCCAATTTAGAGCACAATGTCTTTCCCTATGGCACAAGACATGCCTCTAATAAACCCAAACATCTTTAGTTTCCCCCTTATATGGATATAGAAGTAGGCAAATTTAGCAATTAATTTTCCAGTATTTTATCTTACTTGAAATGACCTGGATATTCAATGGTTTCCCATCATTTAACTTAACTTGGCAAAACTCAAGTTACCAAAAATCTGGAGAAACTATTTTACATAGAACATACCCAAAACATTATTATTCCTAAAAGAGTTTACCTGAAAACTCCTTTCTTATTTACCTTTATTTTATAACTTACAGAAATCATGCCAAGTATTATTTTTTTCCTTGCTGACAAACTCTGCAACAGAAATAATAAAATTATTGACCTTCAATAAAAGTACAATAAATGTAAGACAGGTCTTTATTGATTAAACCAGCAATCTTGGGCTAGCTTTAATTCCAGACATTAATTTAATATTAAATGTTAAATATATCTTAGATCACAGGAACCTGAAATATGCTCTAGCCAGTTTCTTTCATATTTACAAATATTTCATTTGTAAGTACTTACTTGTATGTCAATTAAATAGAGCTCTTTTATAAATTTAATTTTGATAATAATTTCCAGAGGTAGAGACATCTCATATGTATACTGCATACACAGACACATAAACACACAAAACCAGAGATCTCATAGTTCACTTTAATAACCTACTTATGAATCAGGTATTACAATACACACTTACTAGTTTATAAATAACAGTTGGAATAAGTAAAATTTGCTTGCTCAGATGACCAAGGTTTTACTACTTGTGCAAAAGACTTTTAAGATTTGTGCTTGTCCTTGATAAACACTTTAAGGAGGTGCTAAATTAGATTTTGTGTGAGGGAGACTTTCTTGTGGTTTGAAATTGAAAAGACACCCCATCCTTTTTTTTTTTTTTTTTTTTTTTTTTCTTGGTTTCAGGTTTTACCTGATTGAGCTAATTTGGTTCAGTCTTAAGTCACTTAGGTGTTACATTTCTGATTTGTCGATTTACAAGACAAAGACCATTGCCTTTAATACTCCAAAGGTCTGGTCTGTTGTCTGAATGATAACAAAAGATTGATTTGCCCAACTAAATTTTTTAATTGTCATTTTTATACCAATAAGAAGATTTCCAATTATACTGAAATTCAAGAGTTTTATGTTCTAGAATTTTAAAGTTCAATTTATCATACCTTCAAAGACTTGCATAAGGCATTCACCTTTCTGATTGCAGAGGTTAGCCCCAGAGCAAAATCTGTATCATTATTTTTACTAGCCCCTGAATATTAGCTCTCAGTTTTACTTTATATTGTATGGACTCAGGTAACACTATTGGTTTCCTTTAGTATGTTTACTTAACATTTCTTGAAGGGCAGATCTAATGTCTTGTCTTATAATACTGTTGCAGGAAGGGGAACAAGCCTTCCAGGGTCCAAGAGTGGGCTCTTCTGTGACATTTGGAAATGAATTGTCTGAGGAGACACACATTCTGACAAAGCAAAATATTTTATTGGGAAGGGGCACCTGGGCAGAGAGCAGCGGGGTATATGATCCCAGGAGAACTGCTCTGCCATGTGGCTCACAGTCTCAGATTTTATGGTAATGGGGTTAGTTTCTGGTTATCTCTAGCCAATCATCTTTCCTGGCCCATATTTTGTCTGACTCAGGGTCTTTCCTGGTGACATGCACATGCCTCTCTCAGCCAAGATGGATTCTAGTGCAAAGGGTTCTGGGAGCCTGATAGGATATATTATGGGCTGCCATCTCCTCCCTCCTTTTGGTCCCACTCAAATTCTCTCCTGTTAGTTTCTGGTAGCAGCACCATGTTCCTTATCAGGATCTCCTGTTGTGAGACAACTCAGGCAAGCAGTTATTTTTGTACATGGCCAAGGCGAGCAGTTCCAGTCAATAGTCCCCTAACAACTCCCCCCCAAGAGACTACATACTCAGGATACTTCTTGGGAATTGGGGTGGAGGGCTCTTCCTTCTGTACCTATTTCCTGCTGGGTATGTGTGTTGTCCTATCTAGTAGAATAGAAGTCTCTCTCCACCTGATCTAAATCGAGGTATTCCACGTCCCAAACCAGTTTCCACCCTTGTAGTAACAACAGTTTAGACTGAATGTGTTGGACCGTGTCAGAGATAAGCCTTGTAGGCAGTTGGAACAGACAGGGGCCAAACAGGAGACCTAACAGGATGGTCAGCGCTGGGGTCAGAAAAGGAAGGAAACACTTGAGGTGAGGGCTGCAGGGTGTGTGATTTTCTTCTGATGTGTTGATAGTGAGTTATCAGGGTGGTACTCCAGGAATCTTGTACTCAGCCTGAAGTTAGGTGGGGGTTCCTGTTCTGCAGAAGAACTGAAAGATATTGTCATGAACACTCCTAGAAGGGGAACCACGACCCTGCCCCAAGGCTGTACCACCTCTTATTGACTCCTCCTCCCCGGTTTCTGTATTCCCTCCCTTCCCTGATTAGCAACTAGTTGCATCTGCCCTTTGGAACTAGGGAAGGTCAAGGAAGCTGAATGAAGCCTACATCTTACAGAAAAGAAACAGGTGACACAGAAGGGATTTGTACCTGGGAGCCCCACAAAGTCTTCCTCGGTTTCAATCTCCCCTTTTCTCTGATACTCCCCAATCTTTCAGGGAAGGGGGCAAAGGTGGCTCTGGCCACTTCCTGCTGAAATGGGGCATAGTCCTGTCTCAATTTGGGGAATAGACACTAAATTGGAAATATTTCTGAGGTCCACATCCTGGATTTGAGTCTAGTATGATTAGGATCTCAGTCCTTTGGTCTGACATTTTGATGTAACAGACACAAACAGAAGGAGATGGAGAAGTGACAACTGGAATTTTAATAGACAAAATAAATCTCGTTCCCTGAGGAATTCGGGAGAATAAGCTTGAAACCCAGTCTGGACCTTGCACCTTGGGGAGAATTGTAGCCAGGTAACCAGTTGTCTACTTTTATCTAAGTAGGTATTAACTTCAGATGTGGTATTGACATATACATAACAGGGGCTATTGGCCACTTACCCGTGTCCTTTTTTCTGCTAATATCTGATCTAAAGCCATTTCATTTGTCTAAAAATTGAATAGTTACAAGAGGATAGCTTTAAGCCATAAGATTGCATGGCCATAAATTTGACCATGGTTTGGGAGGAATTTCATGACCATTTCATCCTACAGTTCTATGAATCCTCATTCCCAGGTCTGGTGAAGATTTCATTGATAGGCCACTCAGTGTGCTACTACTGGACTAGACCTTGTTAACAATAGCCAAAAGTCTCTGGACCACCCATCTTAATAGTCTCTCATGGTCCAATAAATTATTTCCTCTGGTTGTTTCTTCCCATATCTAGAGTTACACTATTACAATCATTGATCTCATGTGGAACTATATATGATCATTTTATCACAGGCTCAGGCACACGTTTGGAAATGAAAGCAACAACAGTTTTGTAAAACAGACAATAGAAAAAATAATATAGCTAGCACTGTTAGTAAAGTCATAGGCAAGAATTTAAGTCAAGAACTTACACTAGGTACAGCTTGGTATATTCCCAGGTCGTCTGACTTAGTGTGTTCTGTACCAATCCTTATCTTCAAGGAATATTATATATTGGCACTGTCCATAAAGCACCCAGCCCAATTTCCTAGTGTCACTAGGCTGGTTATCCCTAGTATAGTTTAACTGTCCCCAACATAAGGGAGCCTTTAGATGTAAATGACCACAGCCTGGTGTTAAAATCCTGGTTGCAGATCATGGAGCATCTGATCTTCATCCAAAGACAGATTACTGAGTTAAGCTTCAGAAACAAACTTAGAGTGTCTGCTTAAGATTCAGTTAGATAGAGGGGACCTTCAAGATGGTAGAGGAGTAAAATGTGGAGATCACCTTCCTCCCCACAAATACAACAAAAATACATCTACATGTGGGAAAACTCCTACAGAACACCTACTGAATGCTGGCAGAAGACCTCAGGCTTCCCAAAAGGCAAGAAACTACCCACGTACCTGGGTAGGGCAAAGAAAAAAGAAAAAAACAGAGAGAAAAGAATAAGGATGGGACCTGCGCCAGGGAGAGGGAGCCGTGAAGGAGGAAAAGTTTCCACACACTAAGAAGTCCCTTCACTCAGGGAGATGGAGGTGGCAGGGGGATGCTTCAGAGCCACAGAGGAGAGCACAGCAACAGGGGTGCAAAGGGCAAAGCAGAGAGATTCCCACACAGAAGATCACTACCAACAGGCACTCACAAGCCTGAGAAGCTTGTCTGCTCACCTGCCAGAGAGGGGCGGTTGGGGGCTGGGACCTGAGGCTCAGGCTTCGGAGGTCAGATCCCAGGGAGAGGACTGGTGTTGGCTGTGTGAACACGGCCTGAAGGGGGCTAGTGTGCCCCAGCTAACCGACAGGGTGTCTGGGGGAAAATCTGGAACTGCCTAAGAGGCAAGAGACCATTGTTTTGGGGTGCGTGAAGAGAGGAGATTCAGACAACCACCTAAATGAGCTCCAGAGATGGGCACAAGCCGCGGCTAACAGCGCGGACACCAGAGACAGGCATGAAACGCTAAGGCTGCTGCTGTAGCCACCCAGAATCCTGTGTGCAAGCACAGGTCACTATCTACACCTGCCATCCTGGGAGGCTGTGCAGCCCACCACTGCCATGGTCCTGTGATCCAAGGACAACTTCCCAGGGAGAACACACAGCATGCCTCAGGCTGTTGCAACATGATGCCAGCTTCTGCCACTGCAGGCTGGACCCTCATTCAGTATCTCTCCCTCCCCCCGCCTGAGTGAGCCAGAGCCCCCTAATCAGCTGCTCCTTTAACCCTATCCTCTCTGGGCAGGGAAGAGACGTCCTCAGGTGACCGACACACAGAGGCAGGGTCAAATCTAAAGCCAAAGCTGAACTCCAGGAGCTGTGCGAAAAAAGAAGAAAAAAGGAAAATTTCCAAGCAGCCTCAGGAGCAGCAGATTAAAACTCCACAATCCACTTGATGTACCCTGCATTTGTGGAATACCTGAATAAACAACAAATCATCCCAAAATTGAGGCAGTGGACTTTGGGAGCAACTGCAGACTTGGAGTTTGCTTTCTGCATCTAATTTGTTTCTGGTTTTATGTTTATCTTAGTTTAGTATTTAGAGTTTATTACCATTAGTAGATTTCTATATTGATTGTGTTGCTCTCTTTCTTTCTGTTTTTTTTTTAATTTATTTTTTATACAGCAGTTCTTATTAGTTATCCATTTTATGCATATTAGTGTATATATGTCAATCCCAATCTCCATTTCATCACACCACCACCAATCCCCCGTCACTTTCCCCCATTGGTGTCCATACGTTTGTTCTCTACATCTGTGTCTCTACTTCTGCCCTGCAAACAGGTTCATCTCTACGATTTTTCTAGGTTCCACATATATGTGTTAGTATACGATATTTGTTTTTCTCTTTCCGACTTACGTCAATCTGTATGAGAGTCTCTAGATCTACCCACGACTCTACAAATGACCATATTTCATTCCTTTTTATGGCTGAGTAAAAGTCCTTTGTATATATGTGCCACACCTTCTTTATCCATTCGTCTGTCGATGGGCATTTAGGTTGCTTCCATGACCTGGCTATTGTAAATACTGCTGCAATGAACATTGGGGTGCATGTGTCTTTTTGAACTATGGTTTTCTCTGGGTATATGCCCAGTAGTGGGATTGTTGGGTCATATGGTAATTCTGTTTTTAGATTTTTAACGAACCTCCATACTGTTCTCCATAGTGGCTGTATCAATTTATATTCCCACCAACAGTAAAAGAGGGTTCCCTTTTCTCCACACCCTCTCCAGCATTTGCTGTTTGTAGATTTTCTGATGATGCCCAATCTAACAGGTGTGAGGTGATACCTCACTGTAGTTTTGATTTGCATTTCTCTAATAATTAGTGATATTGAGCAGCTTTTCATGTGCTTCTTGGGCATCTGTATGTCTTCTTTGGAGAAATGAAGATTTAGGTCTTCTGCCCATCTTTCATTGGGTTGCTTGTTTTTTTAATATTGAGATGCATGAGCTGTTTATATATTTTGGAGATTAATCCTTTGTCCATTGATTCATTTGCAAATATTTTCTCCCATTCTGAGGGTTGTCTTTTCATCTTGTTTATGGTTTCCTTTGCTGTGCAAAAGATTTAAGTATCATTAGGTCCCATTTGTTCACTTTTCTTTTTTTCCCATTATTCTAGGAGGTGGACCAAAAAAGATCTTGCTGTGATTTATGTCAAAGAGTGTTCTTCCTATGTTTTCCTCTAAGAGTTTTTTTTACTGTTGAGTCTTACATTTACATCTCTAATCCATTTTGAGTTTTATTTTCTATGTGGTGTTAGGGAGTGTTCTAATTTAGTTCTTTTACATGTAGCTGTCCAGTTTTCACAACACCACTTATTCAAGAGGCTGTCTTTTCCCCATTGTATATCCTTGTCTCCTTTGTCATAGATTAGTTGACCAAAGGTGTGTGGGTTTATCTCTGGGTTTTCTATCCTGTTCAATTGATCAATATTTCTGTTTTTGTGCCAGTACCATATTGTCTTGATTACTGTAGCTTTGTAGTATAGTCTGAACTCAGGGAGTCTGATTCCCCCACCTCCTTTTTCTTCCCTCAAGAATGCTTTGGCTCTTCTGGGTCCTTTGTTTGCCATTCAAATTTAAAGATTTTTTGTTCTAGTTCTATAAAAAAGGCCATTGGTAATTTGATAAGGATTGCATTGAATCTGTAGATTGCTTTAGGTAGTATAGACATTTTCACAATATTTATTCTTCCAATCCAAGAACATGGTATAGCTCTCCATCTGTTTGTATCATCTTTAATTTCTTTCAGCAGTGTCTTATACTTTTCTGCTTACAGGCCTTTTGTCTCCTTAGGTAGGTTTATTTCTACATATTTTTTAAATTTTGTTGCAATAGTAAATGGGGGTGTTTCCTTAATTTCTCTTTGAAATTTTTCGTCATTTGTGTATAGGAATGCAAGAGATTTCTTTGCATTAATTTTGTATCCTTCATCTTTACCTAATTCATTGATTAGCTGTAGTAGTTTTCTGGTGGCATCTTCAGGATTCTCTATGTATAGTATCATGTCATCTGCAAACAGTGACAGTTTTACTTCTTCTTTTCCAATTTCTATTCCTTTTATTTCTTTTTCTTCTCTGATTGCCATGGCAAGGATTTCCAAAAGTATGTCAAATAATAGTGGTGAGAGTGGACATCCTTGTCTTGTTCCTGATCTCAGAGGAAAGACTTTCAGTTTTTCACCATTAAAAATGATGTTTACTGTGGGTTTGTTGTATATGGCCTTTATTATGTGCAGGTAGGTTCTCTCTATGCCCACTTTCCAGAGAGTTTTTTTTTTTTTTTTAATTATTTATTTATTTATTTATTTATGGCTGTGTTGGGTCTTGGGTCTTCGTTTACTGTGCGAGGGCTTTCTCCAGTTGCAGCAAGCGGGGGCCACTCTTCATCGCGGTGCGCGGGCCTCTCACTGTCGCGGCCTCTCTTGTTGCGGAGCACAGGCTCCAGACGCACAGGCTCAGCAATTGTGGCTCACGGGCCCAGTTGCTCTGTGGCATGTGGGATCTTCCCAAACCAGGGCTCGAACCCGTGTCCCCTGCATTGGCAGGCAGACTCTCAACCACTGCGCCACCAGGGAAGCCCCTCCAGAGAGTTTTTAATCGTAAATTGGCGTTGAAATTTGTCAAAGATTTTTTCTGCATCTATTGAGATGATCATATGGTTTTTATTCTTCAGCTTGTTAATATGGTGTATCACATTGATTGATTTGCCTATATTGAAGAATCCTTGTATCCCTGGGATAAATCCCACTGGATCATGGTGTATGATCCTTTTAATATGTTGTTGGATTCTGTTTGCTAGTATTTTGTTGAGGATTTTTGCATCTATGTTCATCGCTGATATTGGTCTGTAATATTCTTTTTTTTTTTTTTTTTTTTAGTATCTTTGTCTGGTTTTCAAATCAGGGTGATGGTGGCCTCATAGAATGAGTTTCAGAGTGTTTCTTCCTCAGCAATTTTTTGAAGAGTTTGAGAAGGATGGGTGTTAGCTTTTCTCTTAATGTTGGATAGATTTCACCTGTGAAGCCACCTGGCCCTGGACTTTTGTTTGTTGGAAGATTTTTAAACACAGTTTCAATTTTATTACTTGTGATTGGTCTGTTCATATTTTCTATTTCTTCCTGGTTCAGTCGTGGAAAGTTATAACTTTTTAAGAGTTTGTCCATTTCTTCCAGGTTGTCCATTGTATTGGCATAGAGTTGCTTGTAGTAGTCTCTTAGGATGCTTTGTATTTCTGTGGTGTCTGTTGTAACTTCTCCTTTTTCATTTCTAATTTTATTGATTTGAGCCCTCTCCCTATTCTTCTTGCTGAGTCTGGCTAACAGTTTATCAGTATTGTTTATCTTCTCAAAGAACCAGCTTTTAGTTTTATTGATCTTTGCTATTGTTTTCTTTGTTTCCATTTCATTTATTTCTGCTCTGATCTGCTCTGATTCCTTTCCTTCTGCTAACTTTGTGTTTTCTTTGTTCTTCTTTCTCTAGTTCCTTTAGGTGTAAGGTTAGATTGCTTGGGATTTTTCTTGTTTCTTGAGGTAGGCTTGTATTGCTATAAACTTCCCTCTTAGAACTGCTTTTGCTGCATCCTGTAGGTTTTGGATCGTCGTGTTTTCATTGTAATTTGTCTGTAGGCATTTTTTGGTTTCCTCTTTGATTTCTTCACTTATCTCTCGGTTATTTAATAACGTATTGTTTAGCCTCCATGTGTTTGTGTTTTTAATGTTTTTTTTCCCCTGAATTGATTTCTAATCTCATAGCGTGTGGTCAGAAAAGATGCTTCATATGATTTCAATATTCTTAAATTTACTGAGGCTTGATTTGTGACCCAAGATGTGATCTATCCTGGAGAATGTTCTGTGCGCCCTTGAGAATAAACTGTAATCTGCTGTTTTGGATGGAATGTCCTATAAATATCAATTAAATCTATCTGGTCTATTGTGTCATTTAAAGCTTGGGTTTCCTTATTAATTTTCTGTTTGGATGATCTGTCCATTGGTGTAAGTGAGGTGTTAAAGTCCCCCACTATTACTGTGTTACTGTCAATATCCTCTTTTATAGCTGTTAGCAGTTGCCTTATGTGTAGAGGTGCTCCTCTGTTGGGTGCATATATATTTATAATTGTTATAACTTCTTCTTGGATTGATCCCTTGATCATTATGTAATGTCCTTCCTTGTCTCTTGTAACATTCTTTATTTTAAAGTCTACTTTATCTGATATGAGTATTGTTACCCCAGCTGTCTTTCGATTTCCATTTGAATGGAATATCTTTTTCCATCCCTGCACTTTCAGTCTAAATGTGTCCCCAGGTTTGAAGTGGGTCTCTTGTAGAGAGCATATATATGGGTCTTGTTTTTTGTATCCATTCAGCAAGACTGTGACTTTTGTTTGGAACATTTAATCCATTCACATTTAAGGTAATTATCGATATGTATACTCCTATTACAATTTTCTTAATTGTTTGGGGTTTGTTTTTGTAGGCCATTTTCTTCTCTTGTGTTTTCCACATAGAGAAGTTCCTTTAGCATTTCTTGTAAACCCTGATTTGTGGTGCTGTATAGTCTTAGGTTTGCTGGCTATAAAGCTTTTGTTTCTCTGTGGAATCTGAATGAGATCCTTGCCGGCTAGAGTAATCTTGTTTGTGGGTTCTTCCCTTTCATCAGTTTAAGTATATCATGCCACTCCTTTCTGGCTTTTAGTGTTTCTGCTGAGAAATCAGCTGTTAACCTTATGGGAGTTCCCTTGTAGGTTATTTGTAGTTTTTCTCTTGTTGCTTTCAATAATTTTTCTTTGTCTTTAATTTTTCCCAGTTTGATTACTATGTGTCTTGACGTGTTTCTCCTTGGGTTTATCCCGTATGGGATTCTCTGCACTTCCTGGGCTTGGGTGACTATTTCTTTCCCATATTAGGGAAGTTTTTGACTCTAATCTCTTCAAATATTTTCTCGGGTCCTTTCTCTCTCTCTTCTCCTTTTGAGAACCCTAAACTGAGAATGTTTTTGCATTTAATGTCGTCCCAGAGGTCCTTAGGCTGTCTTCATTTCTTTCATTATTTTTTCCTTTATTCTGATCTGCAGAAGTGAATTCCACCATTCTGTCTTCCAGGTCACTTATCTGTTCTTCTACCTCATTTCTTCTGCTATTGAATCCTCCTAGTGTATTTTTCATTTAAGTTATTGTATTGTTCATCTCTGTTTTTTTGTTCTTTAGTTCCTCTAGGTCTTTGTTAAACATTTCTTCCATCTTCTCAATCTTTGCCTCCATTCCTTTTCTGAGGTCCTGGACCATCTTCACTATCATTATTTTGAATTCTTTTCTCTGGGAGGTTTCCTATCTCCACTTTATTTAGTTGTTTTTCTGGGGGGTTATCTTTTTCCTTCATCTGGTATATAGCCCTGTGCCTTTTCATCTTGTCTACCTTTCTATAAATGTGGGTTTTGTTCCACAGGCTACAGGATTGTAGTTCTTCTTGCTTCTGTTGTCTTTCCTCTTGTGGATGAAGCTATCTAACAGCTTTGTGCAAGCTTCCTGATGAGAGGGACTTCTGGTGCATAGAGCTGGGTGTTGCTCTGGTAGGCAGAGCTCAGTAAAACTTTAATCCGCTTGTCTGCTGATGAGTCTGGCTGGGTTCCCTCACTGTTGGTTGTTTGGCCTGAAGAGACCCAACACTGAAGCCTACCTGGGCTCTTTCGTGGGGCTAATGGCAGACTCTGGTAGGGCTCATGCCAAGGAACACGCCGCAGAACTTCTGCCACCAGAATCCCTGTCCCCACTGTGACCCACATCCACCCCCTGCCTCTGCAGGAGATCCTCCAACACCAGCAGGTAGGTATGCTTCAGTCTCCTCTGGGGTCACTGCTCCTTCCCCTGGGTCCCGATGCACACACTACTTTGTGTGGGCCCTCCAAGATTGGAGTCTCTGTTTCCTCCAGTCCTGTCAAACTCTTGGAATCAAAACCTGCTAAACTTTGAAGTCTGATTCTCTAGGAATTCTTCCTCCCATTGCCAGAGCCCCATGCTGGGAGGCCTGACGTGGGGCCTAGAACCTTCACTCCAGTGGCTGGATTTCTATGGTATAAGTGTGCTCCAGTTTGTGAGTCATGCACCCAGCAGTTATGGAATTTGACTTTATTGTGATTGTGTCCCTCCTACCATCCCATGTAGCTTCTCCTTTCTCTTCGGATGCAGGGTATCTCTTTTGGTGAGTTCCAGTGTCTTCCTGTCGATGATTGTTCAGCTGTTAGTTGTTATTCTGGTGCTCTCACAAGAGGGAGTGAGTGCACGTCCTTCTACTCTGCCATCTTAAAACAATTGCCTTTCTTCTATATATATATATATTTCTTCTTTTTCTCTTCTTGTGAGTGTCTATATGTATGCTCCTTTTTGTGATTTTGTCTGTATACCTTTGCTTTTACCATTTGTCTTAGGGGTTTGTCTGTCCATATTTTTGTTATCTTTTTTTTTTTTTTGTATAGTTTTTAACGCTTGTTTCATTGGTGGATTTGTTTATTGGTTTGGTTGCTCACTTCTTTCTTTCCTTCTTTCTTTTTTTAATTACTATTTTATGTTTATATTTTTAATAATATTTTTTATTTTTTCTGTTAATTATTTTATTTTATTTTTCTTTCTGTCCTTTTTTCATTTCCCTTTTCTTCTGAGCCATGTGGTTCACAGAGTCTTGTGCTCCGGCCAGGTGTAGGGCCTGAGGCTCTAAGTTGGGAGAGCTGAGGTTAGGATATTTGTCCACAAGAGACCTCTGGCCTCTGGTAATATCAAATAGCTAAATTTCTCCCAGAGATCTCCATCTGAAAGTTAAGACTCAGCTCCACTCAATCACCAGCAAGGTACAGTGCTGGACACCCCATGACAAACAACAAGCAAGACAGGAACACAACCCCACCTATTAGCAGAGAGACTGCTTAAAAACATAGTAAGGTCACAGACACCCCATACACACCACCAGACAGAGTCCTGCCCACCAGAAAGACAAGATCCAGCCTCATCCACCAGAACAGAAGCACCACTCCCCTCTACCAGGTAGCCTACACAGCCCACTGATCCAACCTTAGCCACTGGGGGAAGACACCAAAAACAACGGGAACTACGAACCTGCAGCCTACAAACTGGAGACCACAAACACAGCAAGTTAAGCAAAATGAGAAGAGAGAGGAATACACAACAGATGAAGGAGCAAAGTAAAAACCCACCAGACCAAACAAATGAAGAGGAAATAGGCAGTCTACCTGAAAAACATTCAGAGTAATGATAGTAAAGATGATAAAAAATCTTGGCAATAGAATGCAGAAAATACAAGAAACATGTATCAAGGATGTAGAAGAACTAAAGAGCAAACAAACAATGATGAACAACACAATAAATGAAATTAAACATTCTCTAGAAGGAATCAATAGCAGAATAACTGAGGCAGAAGAACGGATAAGACCTGGAAAATAAAATAGTGGAAATAACTACTGCAGAGCAGAATAAAGAAAAAAGAATGAAAAGAGTTGAGGAACGTCACAGAGACCACTGGGACAACATTAAATGCACCAACATTCGAAATGTAGCGGTCCCAGAAGAAGAAGAGAAAAAGAAAGAGTCTGTGACAATATTTGAATATATTATGGTTGAAAATTCCCATAATATTGGAAAGGAAGTCATCAAAGTACAGGTAGTGCAGAGATTCCCATACAGGATAAATACAAGGAGAAGCAGGCCAAGACACATATGAATCAAACTATCAAAAATTAAATACAAAGAATAAATATTAAAAGCAGCAAGGGAAAAGCAACAAACAACATGTAAGGGAATCTCCATAAAGTTAACAGCTGAGTTCTCAGCTGAAACTCTGCAAGCCAGTAGGGTGTGGCAGGACATATTTAAAGTGATGAAAGGGAAAAAACTACAACCAAGATTACTCTACCCAGCAAGTATTTCATTCAGATTAGATGGGGCAATTAAATGCTTTATAGACAGCAAAAGCTAAGAGAATACAGCACCACCAAACCCGCTTTATGACAAATGCTAAGGGAAGTTCTTTAAGAAGGAAACACAAGAGAAGGAAAAGACCTAAAATAACAAATCCTAAACAATTAAGAAAAGGAAAATAGGAACATACCTATCTATAATGACCTTAAATGTAAATAGATTAAACCCCCCAACCAAAAGACACAGAGGAGCTGAATGATACAAAATCAAGACCCGTATATATGCTATTGACAAGAGACCCACTTCAGAACTAGGACACATACAGACTGAAAGTGAGGGGATGGAAAACGATATTCCATGCAAAAGGAAATCAAAAGAAAGCTGAAGTAACAATTCTCATATCAGATAAAACAGGCTTTAAAAAAATGTTACAAGGGACAAAGAACGACACTACATATTGATCAAGGGATCAATCCAGGAAGAAGATACAGCAATTGTAAATATTTATACACCCAAAAAAGGAGAACTTCTGTACTTAAGGCAAATGCTAACAGCCATAAAATGGGGAATGGACTGTTTCAGTAATACTGGAGAATTTTAACACCCCCTTTCACCAATGGACAGATCATCCAAAATAAAAATAAATAAGGAAACCCAAGCTTTATATGATACATTAAACAAGATGGACTAAATTGATATTTATAGGACAATCCATCCAAAAGCAACAGAGTACACTTTTTTCTCAAGTGCTCATGGAACATTCTCCAGGATAGATCATTCCTTGGGTCACAAATCAAGCCTTAGTAAATTTACGAAAATTGAAATTGTATCAAGTATCTTTTCTGACCACAAAGCTATGAGACTAGATATCAACTAAAGAAAAAAATCTGAAAAAATACAAACACATGGAGGTTAAATGACAAACTACTAAATAACCAAGAGATCACTGAAGAAATCAACGAGGAAATCAAAAATACCTAGAAACAAATGACAATGAAAACACGACACCTAAAACCTATGCCTATGGCATGCAACAAAAGCAGTTCTAAGAGAGAAGTGTATAGCATTACAGTCCCACTTCAAGAAACAACGGGAAGCATTTCAAACAAAATACTTAACCTTACAACTAAAGCAATTAGAGAAAGAAGAACATAAAAACCCCCAAACTTAGCAGAAGGAAAAAAATCATAAAGATCAGATCAGAAATGAATGAAAAAGAAATTAAGTAAATGGTAGCAAAGTCAATAGGACTAAAAGCTGGTTCTTTGAGATGATAAACAAAATTGATAAACCATTAGTCAGAATCATCAAGAAAAAAAGGGAGAAAACTCAAATCAATAAACTTAGAAATGAAAAAGGAGAAGTAACAACTGACACAGCAGAAATAAAAATGGTCATCAGAAATTACTACAAGAAAATATATGCCAAGAAATTTGACAACTTGGAAGAAATGGACAAAATCTTAGGAAAGCACAACCTTCTGAGACTGAACCAGGAAGAAATAGAAATATAAAGAGACCAATATGTGAAATTGAAACTGTAATTTAAAATCTTCTAACAAATAAAAGCCCAGGAACAGATGGCTTCACCCACAAATTCTATCAAACATTTAGAGAAGAGTTAACAGCTATCCTTCCCAAAATCTTCCAAAATATAGCAGAGAGAGGAACACTCCCAAACTGATTCTAAAGGCCACTATCACCCTGATACCAAGATCAGAAAACGATGAAACAATAAAAGAAAATTATAGGCCAATAACACTCATGAACTTAGGTGCAAAAATCCTCAACAAAATAATAACAAACACATTCCAACAGCACATCAAAAGGATCATAAACCATGCTCAAGTGGGTTTTATCACAGGAATGCAAGGATTTTCAATATATGCAAATCAATCAATGTGATACACCATATTAACAAACTGAAGGATAAAAACCATATGATAATCTCAATAGATGCAGAAAAACTTTTGACAAACTTCAACACCCATTTATGATAAAACGTCTCCAGACAGTAGGCAGAGAGGGAACTTACCTAAACATAATAAAGGCCATATATGACGAACGCAGAGACAACATCGTTTTCAAGGGTGGGAAAACTGAAATCATTTCCACTAAGATCAGGAACAAGACAAGTTTGCCCACTTTCACCACTATTATTCAACATAGTTTTGAAAGTTTTAGCCACAGCAATCAGAGAAGAAAAAGAAATTAAATGAATCCAAATCGGAAAAGAAGGAGTAAAACGGTCACTGTTTGCAGATGACATGATACTATACATATAGAATCCTCAAGATGCTACCAGAAAACTACTAGAGCTATTCAATCAATTTGATAAACAGAATACAAACTTAATGCACAGATATCACTTGCATTCCTATACACTAATGATGAAAAATCTGAAAGAGTAATTAAGGAGACACTCCCATTTACCACTGCAACACAAGTAACAAAATGCCTATGAATAAACCTACATAAGGAGTCAAAAGACTTGTATGCAGAAAACTATGAGACACTGATGAAAGATGTTAAAGATGATACAAACAGATGGAGAGATGTACCATGTTCTTGGATTGGAAGAATCAACATGTTGAAAATGACTATACTACCCAAAGCAATCTACAGATTCATTGCAATCCCTATCAAATAACCAATGGCATTTTTAACAGAACTAGAACAGTAAAATTCACAATTTGTATGGAAACCCAAAAGACCTGAATAGCCAAAGCCATCTTGAGAAAGAAAAACGGACCTGGAGGAATCAGGTTCCCTGACTTCAGACTATACTACAAAGCTACAGTAATCAAGACAGTATGTTCCTGGAAGAAAAACAGAAATATAGATCAATGGAACAGGATAGAAAGCCCAGAGAGAAACCTACACACATATGGTCACCTTATTTTGATAAAGTAGGCAAAAATATCCAGTGGAGAAAAGACAGCCTCTTCAATAGGTGGTTCTGGGGAAATCTGGACAGCTACATGTAAAGGAATGAAATTAGAACACTCTTAACACCATACACTAAAATAAATTCAAAATGGATTAAAGACCTAAATATAAGGCCAGACACTAAAAAACTCTTAGAGGAAAACATAGGTAGAACACTCTATGACATAAATCACAGCAAGATCCTTTTCGACCCACCTCCTAGAGAAATGGAAATAAAAACAAAAATAAACAAAAGGGACCTAATGAAACTTAAAGGCTTTTGCAAAGCAAAGGAAACAATAAAGAAGATGAAAAGACAACCTTCAGAATGGGAAAAAAAATATTTGCAAATGAAGCAACTGACAAAGGATTAATCTCCAAAATTTACAAGCAGCTCATGCAGTTGAATATCAAAAAAACAAACAACCCAATCCAAAAATGGGCAGAAGACCAAAATAGACATTTCTCCAAAGAAGATATACAGATTGCCAACAAACACATGAAAGAATGCTCAACATCACTAATCATTAGAGATATGCAAATCAAAACTACAATGAGGTATCATCTCACACAGGTCAGAATGGTCATCATGAAAATATCTACCAACAATAAATGCTGGAGAGGGTGTGGAGAAAAGGGAACCCTGTTGCACTGTAGGTAGGAATGTAAATTGATACAGCCACTATGGAGAACAATATAGGGGTTCCTTAAAAAACTAAAAATAGAGCTACCATATGACCCAGCAATCCCTCTACTGGGCATATACCCTGAGAAAATCATAATTCAGAAAGAGTCATGTACCACAATGTTCATTGCAGCTCTGTTTACAATAGCCAGGACATGAAAACAACCTAAGTGTCCATCAACAGATGAATGGATAAAGAAGATGTGGCACATTTATACAATGGAATATTACTCAGCCATAAAAAGAAATGAAATTGAGTTATCTGTAGTGAGGTGGATGGACCTAGAGACTGTCATACAGAGGAAGTAAGTCAGAAAGAGGAAAACTAATATTTTATGCTAACACATATATATGGAATCTAAAAAAACCCCAAATGGTTCTGAAGAACCTAGGGGCAGCACAGGAATAGAGATACAGATGTAGAGAATGGACTTGAGCACATGGAGAGGGGGAAGGGTAAGCTGGGACGAAGCAACAGAGTGGCATGGACATATATATATACCAAATGTAAAATCAATAGCTAGTGCGAAGCAGCCGCATAGCACAGGGAGATCAGCTCGGTGCTTTGTGACCACCTAGAGGGGTGGGATAGGGAGGGTGGGAGGGAGACGCAAGAAGGAGGAGATATGGGGATATATTTATATGTATAGCTGATTCACTTTGTTTTACAGCAGAAACTCACACACCATTGTGAAGCAATTATACTCCAATAATGATGTTAAAAATAAATAAAAGATTTCAATTAAAGCCTTCGGTAACATAACATAACAGAAACAAACTATCTGGGAAGTGAGCCTTTGTGAATACAGATTTCAATAAACAGAGTTAGAATTTGATATCCATTGAAACATCTCTTTCTCTCTGAAATTGCCCTCATTTTTACCATATATAGTCAAATCAAGATTAATTTGCAAATTAAGTCTGATTAATTCATAAAATATCTCCCAGGGTCAGGAAAGCCATGCCAAGGGCTTGTCACAGATTTTGCCTTACAGGTTTAGGTGAATTCCTCCCTTTTTGAGGTCCATAAAATACCTTGAGATTCCTGCACCTGTTAGGAGGTGGCCTTCCTACGTTATCTGATTAATCTGCTGGGAACCTAAGAGATTCCAGTCTCTGGAGGGATCAGGTAGAGAGAGAAATGGTTCAGTTCTGCTTACAAATGTATAATTTACCAAATTGCTGTGAGTCGTAATTAGTTTGAGAGGAAAGGTTTCTTTATATGTGGAAACCACGGCTTAAAAACTAGTAAAATTACAGACATAATCCATAAAAATTATAACCAAATTCATTGGTTTGCTCACTTCTATATAACTAATCCTTTCGTTTCCCAGTTTCCATTAGATTTTTAAAATTTCTTACCTAGTTTAGCGGTATGATTTAAAAGTTATCAGAAACCTGCACTTATCAAAAAGTCCTTTCTATGAATCTTCTTGAAGGTGAAGCAATTTTGCAAAACATCAGTTTAACAGTCTATGAATGACAAAAAGATTTAGAAAGGCAAGGTTAAAGATCTGATTACAGTGTTTTTGACAAGGAAGCTTAATTAAGTTGCTATGACATATGACGTTTTAAGATAACTAAAATTATAGCATGATACCAGGACATATCCAAATTTCAGAAACTTTATATAATATCTAGTATTCTATATTAATAACGTTTATCCATAGTGTATTCTAAGCAGGTTTATCACTCATGTGATAATCCTCTCCATGTAATTTAAGATACCAAATAATACTAGTTCAATATTTCTCTGTGAGAAACCTCAGGGTCCCTCTAAAAGCACGCCAAGGTTAGCTGGAGGTCAAAAGAACTTGAATTAAAATTTGATATTTGGGAAGTTTGTCAAAAGGTTTCAAAACACTTGCTCAAATAAGATCATAGGTCACTGTGAGATAATACTTCTTCCTTAACCAAAGTCACAAGAGATCTCAAAAGCAGATACAGGGGCTTCCCTGGTGGCGCAGTGGTTGAGAGTCTGCCTGTTAATGCAGGGGACACGGGTTCGGGCCCTGGTCTGGGAGGATCCCACATGCCGCGGAGCAGCTGGGCCCATGGGCCACAACTACTGAGCCTGCGCGTCTGGAGCTTGTGCTCCGCAGCGGGAGAGGCCATGACGATGGGAGGCCCATGCACCGCGATGAAGAGTGGCCCCTGCTCGCCGCGGCTGGGGAGAGCCCTCGGGCAGAAGCGGGGACCCAACACAGCCAGGAATAAATAAATAAATTAATTAAAAAAAAAAAAAAAGCAGATACAAATCACTTAAAGGCACAGAATCTCACCCAACCTGTTATCACAGGCAGCATCCCAAGGACACTTCGTCCTCTTAATAGAGAGAGAAAACCAAGTCTATTCTTGCACCAGCTTGCTTTTAACGACAAAAATTCACATACTTAACTAACTTCAATCTTCACCTGGCCGATCCTGGCCATCCACAAACCCTCCATCACTTTCTGTATCCATATTACTGTGTCTCTCATTTCTTTTTTCCATCCAGAAACAACCAACTCTAAGATAGACTTATTTTCTTTTCCCTTAATAAAATGAAATTTCATTCCTCATACCTTCTTTTCTGAAAACACACATCCTACTTCCCTACTGGAGATGGAAATGTTTCCTTTATTATATCTATTAGCTTTAATTTTGTGTTTAAATTAGAATCCCCAACTCTTAAAAAACCTTAATTTCTAGTGAAAACTGAGAAGTAAGCAATTATGAACTGTCTTTTACATTAACATTCTGTAGATTGGTGGACAAAATAAATTTTGTCCAGTGATAATTTCTAAAAACATTTGCTTTCTTACAGAGCACATTCAGGGTGGCACCAAACACATACATTAATAGACCAAAATACCTTTAGTTTCTCTGTTTAGGGATTGATGTCGCTTTGTCTTATTTTATTTGGGAATGACCTAGCTATTCAACAAACTTCCATCACTTAATTTAGCACACCTCTAAATTTCAAGTTGCCAAATGTCTGGAGATTAATCTTAAACAGACACTCTTGAAATATAATTTTTCTGATAAAGTTCATCCAAAAGCTCATATCTCACTTGTATTTCATTCACTTATGAAATACTTCATCATACCAACTTATTTTTCTTGTTGACAAATTTACAGTAGATAGAAGACGATCTTATTTGACTTCTATGCTCAATGTTGATGACTCTAAAGACATGTCTGTTATTACTTAAATTGACATAATTACTTTAATAGTAGATGTTAATTTAATACTGAATATTTCCCTGTTCACATGAGTCTGAAAATAATTCTGGCCAGTTACCTTCTGTATTTTTGAGAATTTATATAAGTGCTTAATTTCCTTTAAGCCAATGAAGTAGAGCTCATTGATGAGTGAATTTTGATAATACCATCCAAAGGTAAGGAGAGAGAGAGAGAGAGAGAGAGATTGATAGATTGATAGACTGATAGATAAGAGATAAGTAATGCACACGGACATATAGACATACACAATCAGAAATCTCATAGCTTCATTTTCAAAACTTAGTCATGAATCAGATATTACAATATAAAACTCACTAGTATATAAATAACAGTTGGAATAAGTAAAATTTAAAAAGGCTCCTTTCCCCATGTTTTCCGTCAGTCTCGGGAATTAGAGATGATCTAGATAAAATAAGTGATCCTGAGAGCCCTGGTCTCAGGCACAGGGAAGGAAAACAAGTTTTCCTAGAAGAACGTGTTCCCCCCAGGTCAGAATTCTGAAAAGACGTTTTATCAAGCTTGATTTTTCTAACTGTATTTGGAAAAAGAACCAGTTTTGGAATTTTCAAGAGTTTCACCTAAAGCAATTTTCTCTGGAATCTAAAAATATTGTGGCCACATTTTGTTATAATAAAATATCATTTTCTTAGTCATATGCTTATAGGTAAAATCTTTCCAGTCAGACAGAATTCTCCCAAGTGGACTCCACAATGGAACAGAACCAGAATTTCCTCCCTTTCACAATGCAGAATGGCCAAAACACATCACAACACAGAATGCAAAGTACAAAACACACACAGACACAGCCGTCCTAATCAGACACTCCCTTAAGTACAAGATGGCAGTCTCTCAGAAAACCTCCTACAGAAATACAAAACTTCAGATCTGAGTACTGACAAACAGAGCAAATGGAAATATCTCGGGTCTTCCAAGATTTCAAAGGGAGAAAAGGAGGCCAGGTTGAAAGAAGAAGGGAAGGCGGAGGGACAAAAGGGGTGGCCTTATGAATGTCTCCAGCCACTGGCAGATGCCCAATCATTACAGGACATTTCCCTGTGCTTACTGGAGGGAGGACAGGAAGACGGCCCTACCAGAAACCAGACCAGATAATTTGAGTTCTCCGCCCAGTGGAGGTGATCAGGCTCTGGCCCTCAGATAATTGAGGTCCTTCAACCAAACTCTTGCATCCAGGACCAGGACAGAAGAAAGGACGGTAAGATAGGAGGCATGGAAAGAGGAAAGGGAGAGGGAAGAGATAAGAGTTCAACAAAGTCTCTTGTTCCTAAGCCATTCAGGGCACTCTGGCCAGTCATCCATGTCAGGAGGAGACCAGGGACGAAAGGGTCCTGGTGCGGCCACTGGGTCTGGTCCATCAACAGGCAAGCTGGTCCCCAAGTACCCTGAGTGTTCAGGATGTCAGTCATACTGGGGAAGGTGTCCCACCGGGGTTGTCAGTTGTTGCAGGAAGAGGGGAGGGGGGGCTGCTGGCAGGCTCTTGTCTAACACTTGGAAATGAATTGTCTGAGGAGACACCCGTGCTGACAAAGGAAAAGACTTCATTGGGAAGGGGCACCTGGGTGGAGAGCAGCAAGGTAAGGGAACCCAGGAGAACTGCTTTGCCACATGACTCACAGTCTCAGGTTTTATGGTAATGGGTTAGAATCCAGGTTGTCTCTGGCCAGTCATCTTGTTTGGCCCATATTTGGTCTGACTCACGGTCCTTCCTGGTGGCACATGTGTGCATCTCTCTGCCAAGATGGATTTCAGTGTGAATGGTTCTGGGAGGCAGGTAGAATATATTATGGGCTGGCATCTCCTCCCTCCTTTTGGCCCCACCTGAATTCTCCCAGTTAGCTTTTGACGGCAGCACCACATTCCTTATTGGGACTGCCTTTCCTGAGTCATGCAACTCATTATCATTGTGCCTGGCCAAGACAGGTGGTTTCCGTCAATGATAACAATACCAAGCAGGGGAAACATTCCACGGTGAAACAAGTCTATAACTTAGCAAAAGGGATGTAACCACCTTACATAAAGCCCATTTAAAGATAACAATTTTTATAAACTTTCATCTCAATGCTATCAACTTCTATACATTTGACTTTGGTTTCTATTAGGACCCAATCAACAAGTCTTGGTTTAGAAGGAGTCCTAGAAGATTTCCTTACTAAGATTTCCTTACTGAGTTTTATCTACTTTTTACAAAAGTCTCTGGGGTCCCCAGTGAAGGTTGAGCCAAGGGACTCAGGCCCTTTTGCCCATCTTTTAACTTGATTAATTGGCCTAACTCTTGCCCCAAATACTTGTTGGTCAGGTACCTCAGTGTAATTTTCTTCCAGCCTTTAACCACTTTGTTTCTCCCTTATTTTAATAACCATTTATAGACTTCTTTATCCTTTTGGGGTGAGTTCCTTTAATTCTTTTTTAATATTTATTTATTTGGCTGTGTCGTGTCTTAGTTGCTGCACAGGGGATCTTCATTGCTGCGTGCGGGATCTTCATTGCAGCATGCGGGATCTTTTTAGTTGCGGCATGCAGGACCTTTTTAGTTGTGGCAAACAGGATCTTTTAGTTGTGACATGTGAACTCTTGGTTGCAGCATGTGGGATCTAGTGCCCTGACCAGGGATTGAACACAGGTCCCCTGCACTGGGAGCGCAGAGTCTTAGCCACTGGACCACCAGGGAAGTGTCTGGGATGAGACCCATTATAATTTCCCTTTGCTGACAAAAAAGTCTCCAGACTTTCCCTTCAGTTAGTTTTTTTTGTTGTTGTTGTTCTTTTTTCCTTGTTAATCAACATTATTATGAATAATTGACATTAATTACTTTAATGTTTTTATTAGCATTTTATTAGCATAAGACCCATTGAGGGGAAGCAGAGGACACAAATAAGGCTTCCCAAATCCTTTAATTTTCTCCGTCCATCATAGGTATCAGTAAAACAGCAGTTTATAATAACAGCACTCTAAAAATGTACCAACTTAGAAGCTTCTCCAATTTAAAGACTCCATCACCTGGTCATCAATGAGCTATTTCTTAATAGTGACTCAAACCAATAAACACAAGAGGCATCCTCAGAAGAGAGTGTGAAGGATGCCATCTAAAGAAGATCCGTAAATCTTACTTCCAAAAATAAGAAAATAAAGACCTTCTTCATTGTACAGGCTGATGCAACAAAGGTTAAGATGGAAAAAAAGAAAAGTCCCTGAGAGTGGGCACAGGCAGAAAAAAGACTGCTCAGAATCCCAGTCTGTTTGTCTGGCTGTCTAATATGCACCATATATGTATCTTCTGGATGACAGAGACCAAGCTCAAAACACACACACACACACACACACACACACACATATGCATACACACACCACCTATGAAGATCAGGTAGATTTATATTTCATGGACATAGGGAGAGAAATACAAGTCCCCACTGAAGGGGGACTTTAAGGTTCCCCCTTCTGTTTCTTTAAGATCAGAATTCTGAAAAGATGTTTTATCAAGTTGGCTTTCTCCTACTTAACTGTGTACATAATCAAAGAGCCCCATCTTAGTCATTTACAGGGCGAGAAATCCTTTAATTCCCAATTAAGTAATACTTACAAGTGTAAGGTTTGTACGTACATAAACCTGGCTGGGGTACTATTTGGGGAGTGGCAATCTGTCATTCCTTATTGGTGTTGTTTTGAAAACTTTGTTCCCCATTCTGAAATCAGTTTGTTGTCATAAAATTCCTACTGAAGATTGTGTCATGGACCACTGAGCTTAACGTCTGTGAGCTTTACTTCTCTAGGTTTTAGCCCAGAGTTGTTTCAGCTTCTTATACCTGTCTTGGTTTCTCCCTTTAGTAGCCTAAGACCACTGTGGGTGATCAGACCATGGAGTGGCCAGTTCTAATGCATGTCCCCAGCAGAGCAAGTTTTTAATTAAAATGAGTGGGTCCCTATAGGGATGACTGCATGGTATGAGGAATTGCCTTCACCACTCAGGCAAGTTTCTCAGTTGCCTGAGAAAGCTGTTGCCATCCAGGAGAAGATATCTTCAGAACTAAAAGCTGTCATAAGATATCTTCAGTTTCATTCCAACAAAGTCTATTAAACTAGCCAATTCAAGGAAAAATGACAGGCCATTCTCCAACCCGATTACCCAGTCCAACCCATACTCAGTGTCTTTCAGCTGGGCAAAGTCTTCCCGTCATTCAATTGAGAATAACCTAGGTACCTCTCCTTGAAATTCAGTTTCAGGGATAACCTAATCTTCTGGCGAGGAGTTTAACACTGTCTTGTAAAACGTACGATCATCAACCAATAACAGGGGAGCTGAGAAGCAGGAGAGGCTCACCCAAATTTGCCTGGACTCTCTGAGGAGGCAGGTGGACCCAAGAGGCCTCTGTTGGTACCAAGGCTCTAGAGCCTTGTAGGGGTCAAGTGAAGGAGAGGAGTCTGCTATGGGTCCCTTCATTGGTAGCCAAAACTGTCAACCGAAAAAAAAAAAAAAAAAAAAAAGCACAACCAAATAGCTGAGAATTATGTTTTATTTGGGACTAACTGAGGACTTAAGCCCAGGGGAACACTCCCTCTGAGCTGTCTAAGAGGCTGGCTCCCAAGCTTAAGTCATCAGTATGTCCCTGGCATAAAACATAATTCTTAAGCTTTAGATTGTGCATTTTTCTCAGTCAACACATGGGCCCTCTGAAGCCCGAAGTCACGTCCAATGGAATGGGTTCACTCAGTTGTGGGCACTACTGCTTTTTCAGGCTAGTGAGGTACAGAGGGAGACCTTGATGATCATCAGAGTACAGTACAGCACAGAACAATGTCCCCCTAGGTTGATGCAGAGGTGTTCCAAGTTTTGAGTCACAACCACTTGAGGCCTCCAGGATCAATATGGTAAATGATCACCCACTGACTGTGTAGACTCCATATCAATCACAAAAACTCATCTATCCTTGTACCACCTGTAACCAGTTCAGGAATGGATAGGACTTGGGGATGATAGGACCACAAGTTGAAGACAGCACACAGGAGCTACATTTGCATGGCATTTTGACAGGAAGTCAGTCCCTCACAACATGAGACATTGAAGAGACAATGGTGTTGGGCACCAGCAAGAGAGGGAATTCTGAGGAGGAGGGGGAATCAGAGGGAGTTTATGTGTCTAGGTGATATCAACAACACAGCAAAGAGAGTCTGAGTTAGGGAATTCCAAAGGGCAGTGATGGTTTACAACTATTTTACAGCCCCAAGTCTTGTCTTACATTAGCATATGGTTAGCAGATAGTTCAGATTAGCAGTGCACTCTTTTACGAGATATGCAAAGCAGAAAACAAACCAAACAAACAAAACATTAACTGCTAAAAAATATTACTATTTGGCTGTATTTAAAACAACTGGATGTGTAAAAACTTGAGTTTGGCACCAGTGCACTTTTGAGCTAACTGCCTCACTATGTTATGAAAAAGTCAACAACATGTGGCCAATGTCATGGGGGCCATCCTTAAACCATTTGTATAACAGTATATACCTCCCCAATCTGAACACAGGCACTCAAACAAATACTTGTACACAAATGTTTATAGCACAAGTACTCGCAAGACAAAAGGAAGGAAGGGCCTAAATGTGAATTGACTGACAAATAGATGAGCAAAATATAGTAGATGCATACAATGGAATATTCTTCAGCCATGAAAGAAATGAAGTTCGAATACATGCTACAATGTATATGAGCCTCAAAAACATTATGCTAAGTGAAGAAAGCCAGAAAGAGAAAGATACATATTGAATGATTCTATGTATATGAAATATGCAGATAGGCAAATTCACAGAGACAGAAAGTAGATTAGTTATTGCCTGGACCAACGGGAGAGGAGAGATGCACAGTGACTACTTAATGGGTACAAGGTCACTTCAGGGGGTGATGAAAATGTTTGAAACTACTAGAAAGAGACAATGAAATGTACACTGTAAAATGCTGTGGATTTTTGCATGGATTTCACCTCATTAGGGCAAAAAAAAAAAAAAAAAAAAAGGCTCAGTAGCTATGTTAATTTCAGATGAAATAAATTCAGAAGAAAGAGTATTTCCAAAATAAGAGACGATTCATGGGGAAGATATAAAAACCATCAAGGCTGATATACTTAATATCTGCGTGTCCAAATATGTAATTAAAACATGACAGACTAAATAAGAAAAATAGATAAATGCACAGCGTAGGAGGTTTTAGTACTGCCAACTGAACAAAAGATAGGTCAAATATAGGCATATCGAGTGGTAAAGATAAGCAAATTCTAAGCACCATTATCCATACCTTGACAGGACTGACATTTATAAAACACCAAATCCAAAACCTAAATATGTGCATTCATTTAAAGATTTTTAAAACCCAGTCAATTTCAAAAGACTGAAATTAAGCTTAGAGTATGTTTCTGACTACAATGCAATCACACTTGAAGTCAATAACAATAAAGTATTTTTGAACAAAATATTGAAAATTAAGAACACTCTTCTGAATAATCCACAGGCCAGAGAAGAAATCACAAGGAAAAGATGGAAAATATTGCTAACTGAATCATAATGGTAATACATATCAACATTTGTGGGGTGCAGGCAAAGCAGGACTAAGAAAGAAATTCGTATCTTTAACCACCTCAGAGGAAGAAGAGAGGTTTAAAACCAAAGACTTCAGTTCTGTAGGGGAGGAAAAAATTTCCTTTCTTCCCTTCTAGGTTCTTTGGCTGGTCTAATAATTAAATGAACATAAAAGAAGTTAGCAGAGGAAAACAAATTTAATTACATATATACAGGAGCCCCATAAAAATAGACTCAGAGGCAGTCAGGCACTTGAAGCTTATGGTTGCACAACACTGTGAATGTCCTTAATGCCATCCTGAGCTAAGGAAAGTAACAGGGATCTGGGGTTACAAAAGGCAATTCACAGGAAGATGAGAAGAGCAGATGTTTGTAATGAGATATTTGCCCTACCACGCAGATAAGTCTTTCAGATAAGAAAAAAGTTGATTCTGATAGTAGCTCTCTTTCTGGGCCAGGCCTCCTATTTATTTCTGGGCGAGACCCTCTGTCTAAATTCTTTGAGGCAGTTATGGGAGACAGAAGAAGCTTTTCTGGAGTCAGCTGGGTCTTGATTTCATTCAGCTCAAAATAATCCACATGCCTAAGTGGTATGATTTGGGGTAGAATATT
The DNA here is from genome assembly GCF_028564815.1 of Eubalaena glacialis. Classification (NCBI taxonomy): domain Eukaryota; kingdom Metazoa; phylum Chordata; class Mammalia; order Artiodactyla; family Balaenidae; genus Eubalaena; species Eubalaena glacialis. Next base: position 91,078 of record NW_026871466.1, read on the forward strand.
CTGCTCTCCTTCTGCATGGAGAGTTACTCATAATCACTAGTCACTGGGGAAATGCCTATCAAAAGCATGATGAGATGCCATTATACAGCCATTAGGATATCTATTATTTAAAAAGAAAGAAAAAAAATACTAAGAAAGGAAAATAACATTTTCTGGGAAGACTGTGGAGAAATTGGAAACTTTGTGCACTGCTAGTGGGAATGTAAAATGGTATAGCTGCTACAGAAAACAGCATGGTAGTCCCATGAGAAGTTAGCCATAGAAATACCATTATAATCCAGCCATCTTACTTCTAGATGTATCCCCAAAAGCATTAAAAGCAGAGACTCAAACAGATACTTATGTGACCATGTGCATAGCAGCATGATTCACAATAGACAAAAGGTGGAAACAACCCAAGTGTCTTTGAATGGATAAAATGGATAATTGGTTCAGCTTTCAAAATAAAAGAATTTGAACATAGACTATAACATGGACGAACCTTGCAAACCTTTTGCTAAGTGAAATAAGCCAGACACAAAAGGACAAACATTATATGATTTCACATATACAAGGTGCATAGAATAGACAAAATCACAGAGACAGAAAGTACAATAGAAGTTACAATGGGCTAACTTGCGGAGAACTTGGTGTGCTCATTTAATGAGTAAAGAGTTTCTGTTTAGGATGATGAAAAATTTTTGGAGATGGATGGTAGTGATGGTTGTAAAACATGGTGAATGTTCCTAATGCCACTGAACTGTACGCTTGAAAATGGCTAACTAATAATATTTTTGTTAAGTATCACATGAAAAACAAGAAAATAGATAAAAAGAGGATTGAAACAGATAATTTTATTTTATGTATATTTTACCACAACTAAGAAAAAAGAAGACCTCACTGAAGAGCATTCTGAGGAGACAAGAAAGTAAACATGTAAGAGTAACAGCAAAATTAATGAAAAAGGAAAGCTTCGAGAAAGTGTGAGGGGATGGAAGAAATTAGTCCTACTACTTCTCAAGCACACTCCAAAGCCTGTATACCCGAACGTTTGGTAGTTACACATGAATAGACAGAAAGAAAGTAAAATGATGTAAACACTTTTTAGTGGAACAGAATGAAGAGTGTAAAACTCCACCCAAATACGTGTGCAAATTTCAAATCTCTGGGTGTAAAAATGGACATTTTAATAATGGTACTGAGATAACTCAATTGCCATTTGAAAATATAATAAGAGCACATCACATGCATATTATACATACAAGGCCCTTAATGTTATTCACGATATAGGAAAAGGTCATGGAACCTCACTCAAAATAGGAGAACTTCAATTAAACACACACACACACACACACACACACACGCACACACACTGAGATATGATTTCTCACTTATCCTACTGACAGAATTTCAAAAACCTGACAACGTATGCATCTGGCGAGGCTGTGGGTGAACCGGCAGTCTCAAACACTGCTGATGGGAATGCAAAGTGGTGTGGGATTTACCAGCACTTGATACAAGTACATATGCATTTACTCTTTGACTTAGCAATCCTGCTTCTGGAAATTTACCCTGAAGATTCACCTCTACAACTTCCTATGGTTATTTAATACAGCATTATTTGTACAGGCCATGAAGTACATGTGGTGAAAAAACAGAATGAGGAAGATGGCTCTCAACTCCCTGAACTGATTTAGAGTTATTACCAGGATACACACAGAGTGAAAAACACTGCAAGCGTATCCATACCTTTTGTGTAAGAAAGACAGGAAATAAGAGGGTATGCATGAAGTTGCTTATTTTTGCCAAAGGACAAGCATGAATCACCAAGGAGTGCCTAATCATGGGTGAAAATGGACTCAAATGATCTCACCACAAATACTCTATTAGTTATAAAAGAAAAATACTAGCCTTAGTGAGGAACACTCAGTGGGCACCCCCTTAACCAAGTGACTGGCCAAGTGACATGGATTGCAAAGGATACATTAACACTTTTGTAATATTTGTGTCAAGAATTCATAACTGAATCTAATCTTGAGGAAACATCACACAAACCCAAACTGGGGGGCTATCTGCTATTGGGAAGGGGAAATTTTTCCTTTCCCGTACAGCTATTTGGTTCTTTTGCCTGGTTGAATAATTTAAGTGATGTAAGACAAGTTATCATTCTGAACAAAGAAAAGAGATAGGGTCCTGGGGCTGCCATGGATAGGAGGGCCATTCCCAGGATGAGGACAAGAAAAGCAGATGTTTGGTGATTAGATGTTTGCCCTTTGTAGGGGTTCAGAAGGAACCTCCCCAAGATATGCCACTTTTGCATGAGGATTGTTTTGACCTGAAGGCAATGGAGACCCTGTGGGTACAAGAAAAATTGTCCCCCTCTCAACTACCTGGGAGAATTAAAATTGGGAATTATTCCCAGAAAAAAGTTATTATTGGAGGTAAATTTTATCTAACTGGTCCTGATACTGGAAAGCTTTATCAAAAGTCCAGGCTCTCGGAGGAGGAGAAGAAGATGGTGGAAGAGTAAGACGCGGAGATCACCTTCCTTCCCACAGATACATTAGAAATACATCTACACGTGGAACTGCTCCTACAGAACACCCACTGAATGCTGGCAGAAAACGTCAGACCTCCCAAAAGGCAAGAAACTCCCCCACGTACTTGGGTAGGGCAAAAGAAAAAAGAAATAACAGAGACAAAAGAATAGGGATGGGACCTGCACCTGTGGGAGGGAGCCGTGAAGGAGGAAAGGTTTCCACACCCTAGGAAGCCCCTTCGCAGGCAGAGACTGCTGGTGGCAGAGGGGGGAAGCTTCGGAGCCATGGAGGAGAGCGCAGCCACAGGGGTGCGGAGGGCAAAGCGGAGAGACTCCCGCACAGAGACTCGGCGCCGACCAGCACTCACCAGCCCGAGAGGCTTGTCTGCTCACCCGCCAGGGTGGGCGGGGGCTGGGAGCTGAGGCTCGGGCTTCGGTCGGATCGCAGGGAGAGGACTGGGGTTGGCGGCGTGAACACAGCCTGAAGGGGTTAGCGCACCACAGCTAGCCCGGAGGGAGTCCGGGAAAAAGTCTGCAGCTGCCGAAGAGGCAAGAGACTTTTTCTTGCCTCTTTGTTTCGTGGCGCGCAAGGAGAGGGGATTCAGAGCGCCACCTAAATGAGCTCCAGAGAGGGGCGCGAGCCGCGGCGATCAGCGCGGACCCCAGAGAAGGGCAGGAGACGCTAAGGCTGTTGCTGCCGCCACCAAGAAGCCTGTGTGCGAGCACAGGTCACTTTCCACACCGCCCCTCCCGGGAGCCGGTGCAGCCCACCACGGCCAGGCTCCCGTGATCCGGGGACAACTTCCCCAGGAGAACGCACGGGGCGCCTCGGGCTGGTGCAACGTCACGCCAGACTCTGACGCCGCAGGCTCGCCCCGCCTCCTCCGTACCGCTCCCTCCCCCCGGCCTGAGTGAGCCAGAGCCCCCGAATCAGCTGCTCCTTTAACCCCGTTCTGTCTGGGCAGGGAACAGACGCCCTCAGGAGACCTACACGCAGAGGCGGGTCCAAATCCAAAGCTGAACCCCAGGAGCTGTGCGAACGAAGAAGAGAAAGGGAAATCTCTCCCAGCAGCCTCAGAAGCAGCGGATTAAAACTTCACAAACAACTTGATGTGCCTGCATCTGTTGAATACCTGAATAGACAACGAATCATCCCAAATTCGGGAGGTGGACTGTGGGAGCAGGATATATTAATTTTTCCCCTTTTCCTTTTTTTGTGAGTGTATATATATATGCTTCTGGGTGAGATTTTGTCTGTATAGCTTTGCTTTATAATAGCTTTAGTTTACTTCACTATATTTTATCCTCTTTCTTTCTTTCTTTCTATTTTTTCTCCCCTTTACTCTGAGCCATGTGGATGAAAGGCTCTTGGTGCTCCAGCCAGGCATCAGGGCTGTGCCTCTGAGGTGGGAGAGCCAACTTCAGGACACTGGTCCACAAGAGACCTCCCAGCTCCACGTAATACCAAACGGCGAAAACCTCTCAGAGTTCTCCATCTCAATATCAAGACCCAGCTTCACTCAACGACCAGCAAGCTACAGTGCTGGACACCCTATGCCAAACAACTAGCAAAACAGGAACACAGCCCCATCCATTAGCAGAGAGGCTGCCTAAAATCATAATAAGGCCACAGTCACCCCAAAATACACCACCAGACGTGGACGTGCCCACCAGAAAGACAAGATCCAGCCTCATCCACTAGAACACAGGCACTAGTTCCCTCCACCAGGAAGCCTACACAACCCACTGAACCAACCTTAGCCACTGGAGACAGGTACCAAAAACAACGGGAACTATGAACCTGCAGCCTGTGAAAAGGAGACCCCAAACACAGTAAGATAAGCAAAATGAGACGACAGAAAAACACACAGCAGATGAAGGAGCAGGGTCAAAACACACCACACCTAACAAATGAAGAGGCAGTCTACCTGAAAAAGAATTCAGAATAATGATAGTAAGGATGATCCAAAATCTTGAAAATAGAATAGACAAAATGCAAGAAACATTTAACAAGGACGTAGAAGAACTAAAGAGGAACCAAGCAACGATGAAAAACACAATAAATGAAATTTAAAATACTCTAGATGGGATCAATAGCAGAATAACTGAGGCAGAAGAACGGATAAGTGACCTGGAAGATAAAATGGTGGAAATAACTACTGCAGAGCAGGATAAAGAAAAAAGAATGAAAAGAACTGAGGACAGTCTCAGAGACCTCTGGGACAACATTAAACGCACCAACATTCGAATTATAGGGGTCCCAGAAGAAGAAGAGAAACAGAAAGGGACTGAGAAAATATTTGAAGAGATTATAGTTGAAAACTTCCTTAATATGGGAAAGGAAATAGTTAATCAAGTCCTGGAAGCACAGAGAGTCCCATACAGGATAAATCCAAGGAGAAACATGCCAAGACACATATTAATCAAACTGTCAAAAATTAAATATAAAGAAAACATATTAAAAGCAGCAAGGGAAAAACAACAAATAACACACAAGGGAATCCCCATAAGGTTAACAGCTGATCTTTCAGCAGAAACTCTGCAAGCCAGAAGGGAGTGGCAGGATATACTTAAAGTGATGAAGGAGAAAAACCTACAACCAAGATTAATCTACCCAGCAAGGATCTCATTCAGATTTGATGGAGAAATTAAAACCTTTACAGACAAGCAAAAGCTGAGAGAGTTCAGCACCACCAAACCAGCTTTACAACAAATGCTAAAGGAACTTCTCTAGGCAAGAAACACAAGAGAAGGAAAACACCTACAATAACAAACCCAAAACATTTAAGAAAATGGGAATAGGAACATACATATCGATAATTACCTTACATGTAAATGCATTAAATGCTCCCACCAAAAGACACAGACTGGCTGAATGGATACAAAAACAAGACCCATATATATGCTGTCTACAAGAGACCCACTTCAGATCTAGAGACACATACAGACTGAAAGTGAGGAGATGGAAAAAGATATTCCATACAAGTGGAAATCAAAAGAAAGCTGGAGTAGCAATTCTCATATCAGACAAAATAGACTTTAAAATAAAGACTATTACAAGAGACAAAGAAGGACACTATATAATGATCAAGGGATCGATCCAAGAGGAAGGTATAACAATTGTAAATATTTATGCACCCAACATAGGAGCACCTCAATACATAAGGCAAATACTAACAGCCATAAAAGGGGAAATCGACAGCAACACAATCATAGTAGGGGACTTTAACACCCCACTTTCACCAATGGACAGATCATCCAAGATGAAAATAAATAAGGAAACACAAGCTTTAAATGATACATTAAACAAGATGGACTTAATTGATATTTATAGGACATTCCACCCAAAAACAACAGAATACACATTTTTCTCAAGTGCTCATGGAACATTCTCCAGGATAGATCATATCTTGGGTCACAAATCAAGCCTTGGTAAATTTAAGAAAATTGAAATCGTATCAAGTATCTTTTCCGACCACAACGCTATGAGACTAGATATCAATTACAGGAAAAGATCTGTAAAAAATACAAACACATGGAGGCTACACAATACACTACTTAATAACGAAGTGATCACTGAAGAAATCAAAGGGGAAATCAAAAAATACCTAGAAACAAATGACAATGGAGACACGACGACCCAAAACCTATGGGACGCAGCAAAAGCAGTGCTAAGAGGAAAGTTTATAGCAATACACGCCTACCTCAAGAAATAGGAAACATCTCGAATAAACAACCTAACCTTGCACCTGAAGCAATTAGAGAAAGAAGAACAAAAAAACCCCAAAGCTAGCAGAAGGAAAGAAATCAGGAAAGATGATAAAGATCAGGTCAGAAATAAATGAAAAAGAAATGAAGGAAACAATAGCAAAAATCAATGAAACTAAAAGCTGGTTCTTTGAGAAGATAAACAAAATTGATAAACCATTAGCCAGACTCATCAAGAGAAAAAGGGAGAAGACTCAAATCAATAGAATTAGAAATGAAAAAGGAGAAGTAACCACTGACACCGCAGAAATACAAACGATCATGAGAGATTACTACAAGCAACTCTATGCCAATAAAATGGACAACCTGGAAGAAATGGACAGATTCTTAGAAATGCACAACCTGCCGAGACTGAACCAGGAAGAAATAGAAAATATGAACAGACCAATCACAAGCACTGAAATTGAAACTGTGATTAAAAATCTTCCAACACACAAAAGCCCAGGACCAGATGGCTTCACAGGCGAATTCTATCAAACATTTAGAGAAGAGCTAACACCTATCCTTCTCAAACTCTTCCAAAATATTGCAGAGGGAGGAACACTCCCAAACTCATTCTACGAGGCCACCATCACCCTGATACCAAAACCAGGCAAAGATGTCACAAAGAAAGAAAACTACAGGCCAATATCACTGATGAACATAGATGCAAAAATCCTCAACAAAATACTAGCAAACAGAATCCAACAGCACATTAAAAGGATCATACACCATGATCAAGTGGGGTTTATTCCAGGAATGCAAGGATTCTTCAATATACGCAAATCAATCAATGTGATACATCATATTAACAAATTGAAGGAGAAAAACCATATGATCATCTCAATAGATGCAGAGAAAGCTTTCGACAAAATTCAACACCCATTTATGATAAAAGCCCTGCAGAAAGTAGGCATAGAGGGAACTTTCCTCAACATAATAAAGGCCATATATGACAAACCCACAGCCAACATTGTCCTCAATGGTGAAAAACTGAAACCATTTCCACTAAGATCAGGAACAAGACAAGGTTGCCCACTCTCACCACTATTATTCAACATAGTTTTGGAAGTGTTAGCCACAGCAATCAGAGAAGAAAGAGAAATGAAAGGAATCCAAATCGGAAAAGAAGAAGTAAAGCTGTCACTGTTTGCAGATGACATGATACTATACATAGAGAATCCTAAAGATGCTACCAGAAAACTACTAGAGCTAATCAATGAATTTGGTAAAGTAGCAGGATACAAAATTAATGCACAGAAATCTCTTGCATTCCTATATACTAATGATGAAAAATCTGAAAGTGAAATTAAGAAAACGCTCCCGTTTACCATTGCAACAAAGAGAATAAAATATCTAGGAATAAACCTACCTAAGGAGACAAAAGACCTGTATGCAGAAAATTATAGGACACTGATGAAAGAAATTAAAGATGATACAAATAGATGGAGAGATATAACATGTTCTTGGATTGGAAGAATCAACATTGTGAAAAGGACTCTATTACCCAAAGCAATCTACAGATTCAATGCAATCCCTATCAAACTACCACTGGCATTTTTCACAGAACTAGAACAAAAAATTTCACAATTTGTATGGAAACACAAAAGACCCCCAATAGCCAAAGCAATCTTGAGAACGAAAAATGGAGCTGGAGGAATCAGGCTCCCTGACTTCAGACTATATTACAAAGCTACAGTAATCAAGACAGTTTGGTAGTTTGGCACAAAAACAGAAATATAGATCAATGGAACAGGATAGAAAGCCCAGAGATAAGCCCACGCACATATGGTCACCTTATCTTTGATAAAGGAGGCAAGCATATACAGTGGAGAAAAGACAGCCTCTTCAATAAGTGGTGCTGGGAAAATTGGACAGGTACATGTAAAAGTATGAAATTAGAACACTCCCTGACACCATACACAAAAATAAACTCAAAATGGATTAAAGACCTAAGTGTAAGGCCAGACACTATCAAACTCTTAGAGGAAAACATAGGCAGAACACTCTATGACATAAATCACAGCAAGATCCTTTTTGACCCAGCTCCTAGAGAAACGGAAATAAAAACGCAAATAAACAAATGGGACCTAATGAAACTTAAAAGCTATTGCACAGCAAAGGAAACCATAAACAAGATCAAAAGACAACCCTCAGAATGGGAGAAAATATTTGCAAATGAAGCAACTGACAAAGGATTAATCTCCAAGATTTACAAGCAGCTCATGCAGCTCAATAACAAAAAAACAAACAACCCAATCCAAAAATGGGCAGAAGACCTAAATAGACATTTCTCCAAAGAAGATATTCAGATTGCCAACAGACGCATGAAAGAATGCTCAACATCATTAATCATTAGAGAAATGCAAATCAAAACTACAATGAGGTATCATCTCACACCGGTCAGAATGGCCATCATCAAAAAATCTAGAAACAATAAATGCTGGAGAGGGTGTGGAGAAAAGGGAACACTCTTGCACTGTTGGTGGGAATGTAAATTGATACAGCCACTATGGAGAACAGTATGGAGGTTCCTTAAAAAACTAAAAATAGAACTACCATACGACCCAGCAATCCCACTACTGGGCATATACCCTGAGAAAACCATAATTCAGAAAGAGTCATGTACCAAAATATTCATTGCAGCTCTGTTTACAATAGCCAGGACATGGAAGCAACCTAGGTGTCCATCATCGGATGAATGGGTAAAGAAGGTGTGGCACATATATACAATGGAATATTACTCAGCTATAAAAAGAAATGAAATGGAGGTATTTGTAATGAGGTGGATGGAGTTAGAGTCTGCCATACAGAGTGAAGTAAGTCAGAAAGAGAAAAACAAATACAGTATGCTAACACATATATATGAAATCTAAGGGAAAAAAAAAAGGCCATGAAGAACCTAGTGGCAAGACAGGAATAAAGACACAGACCTACTAGAGAATGGACTTGAGGGTATGGGGAGGGGGAGGGGTGAGATGTGACAGGGTGAGAGAGTGTCGTGGACATATATACACTACCAAATGTACAATAGATAGCTAGTGGGAAGCAGCCGCATAGCACAGGGAGATCAGCTCGGTGCTTTGTGACCACCTAGAGGGGTGGGATGGGGAGGGTGGGAGGGAGGGAGGGAGATGCAAGAGGGAAGAGATATGGGAACATATGTATATGTATAACTGATTCACTTTGTTATAAAGCAGAAACTAACACACCATTGTAAAGCAATTATACTTCAATAAAGATGTTTAAAAAAAAAAAAAAAAAGCAGAATGAAATAAATAAATAAATAAATAAAAAGTCCAGGCTCTCACTCAACTCGTGGAAAAAGAATTTCGGTGAGGAACACAGAGGGAAACGCACACACACTGCGGCTGAGGAGCAGAGAACAGAGAAGCAGTTTATTCAGGGCAGAAGCAAAAGGAAACAGAAAAGAGTGCCAGTGTCCTTGGGAGTCAGGGGCACCCTGCAGGGTTTTTGGATCCCCTTTTGTGTTATATTTAGCCCTTTGAATGGGTGGGGTCTTTTTGATCGAGGTGGAACATTCATTGAGGGTAGGGTTGAGGTGTGGCCAGGATTGCACCAGCTTGCATCCGTCTCCAGTCTTGCGCATTTATCTCTTCAACCCACCGGAACCTGCACTCTTAGAGCCGTTGTCCTTTACTGCTTGAGCGCCACACATGGAAGGTCGTACAGGGTCATCAGCAGCCTGTGCGTTTTTACTGTGCATGTTCCATGGTTTCCATGGTCTGAGTTTCTTGCTCAGATGCTACAAAATTTCTGTTTTAGATGCCATGCCTCCATGCATCATGACCTCATTAAGTGCAAAGCAAGGAGGTAGCTTTGCCTTCTGCCTTAATTCCTGTACATGAGGAAGCTGTCCTTGGGCCCAGCCCTGTCTTTCCTGCCTCAGTCCCATCTGAATAGCAGTTAGAGATATTTGAATATGGATTAGACCATAGTAGAGCAAAGTTAACTTTGCTGAATTTAATTACTGAACTGTGGTCTTTTGTCTTGAAAAATGCAAACTAAAATATTGGGGGGTAAAGAATCATGATGTATGCAACTTATTGTGAAAAGTTTCCATGGAAAAATTTATAATATGTATACTCATGTAAAGAAAACATTAATGCAAATGCATCGACATGTTTACAATTTTTGAAACTAGTTAAGGGCACACAGCTTCTTTTTTTAGTTTGGGGTAGTCTTACAACTTTTCTGAAAGTTTGACATTATTTCATATGGCAAAGTTTAAAAGTAATGAAATAAAATATATATTAATGATGCTAACAAGTTTATGGCAAATTATGGAAAGATGGTGTGTCTGTGTATGTGTAAAAATCAAAATTGAAAAGCAGCAAATTACAGGACAGAACACACAGTAAGTAGGGTCATATATCTGTGTAATATGTTCATGAACACTTTTTATAATGGTATCTCTAGGGAACAGTTTTTTAAAGGATTCTCTTTTTATTCTGTAACATCAAATTCACATTTTAAAAAATTTTAAACATATATGTAATGTAATATTTGGAATGTGAAAAATGTCTTTGTGGTTCAGTGTTTTACTTAACTACGAATGTAATTCTAACACTTAAACAATCCATGTAAGAAAAACATTATTATCTCCCCCTGCATCAAATTACAGTTGAGAGGCAAAGATTTTTTTTAATGAATCATTCATTATTCATTTACTACAACACTTTACATGAAAATTGGATTGACTTACATGTAAGACAATTTTTAATTAATACCAAAGCCTTAGATTTGAATTGTTAAAAAAAAAAAAAAACACAAAAAACCTGATTTATTAAAGAAAAGGGTGATCTAAAAAAGGACAGCAAAATCTTAGTTACACTTTGGATGAAAGTCTACATGTCAGTAAGCACTATTTGCCTCATTTTCCTACAGGGAAATTGTGTTCTAACAGTTTGGTTTTGAATTTGAATTCAAATGTTCTTTTTTCTCAAGTAATTCACAATGATTTGTATATCCTACCATTCTTTTCTTTTTTTTTTAAATAGTGTCTTATTTATTTATTTATTTATTTATTTATTTATTTATTTATTGGCTGAGTTGGGTCTTTGTTGCTGCGCATGGGCTTTCTCTAGTTGCAGCGAGTGCGGCCTACCCTTCACTGTGGTGCACGGGCTTCTCATTGTTATGGTTTCTCTTGTTGCAGAGCACAGGCTCTAGGCGTGCGGGCTGCAGCAGTTGTGGCTCGTGGGCTCCAGAGCTCAGGCTCAGTAGTTGTGGCGCATGAGCTTAGTTGCTCCTCGGCATGTGGGATCTTCCCCGACCAGGGCTTAAAACCGTGTCCCCTGCATTGGCAGGCAGATTTTTAACCACTGTGCCACCAGGGAAGACCTATCCTACCATTCTTAATTCACTTACCTTAGTGAATGCTTACTCAGCAAACCTCCTATATTTCCATTATTGTTTCATCCAGAGGCACACAAGTGATTAAGCTTACAGTTACTTACTTTGAGCTTACTCTGAGAAAGGCACCGTATGCTCAGTGCAAAGGAGCCCAAACCCACTATCTCCTTGCACAATGTCACCGCCGTGATAGACTGAGAAACAAACATGAGTGGGAGGTGGTCTCCAAGGTGTTTGCAACTACACGAAGAACAGAGAGGGCACAACTAAATTTTTGTGTCAATTGCCGTTGACTGGAAGTAATTATCCACTAAAGAAATGGTTTTGGCATTGGCGAGGTGCATTTTATAAAAGCTATAACCCTTAAAGTTAAATTACTTTCATGCTTGGAGACATTTTGGTGGACTTAATAAAAAAAGCTAATTGAAATATCTCTGGGGTTGGAGAGGGGGAACCCCTGTCTTTTCTCCTGAAAAATATCTGTACAGGTTCGTGGTAAAAGCAAGTGTGAAAAAAATGGCTTTGTTATTAATAGGGATTGCCTTCTTTGAGAGTCCCCCCAACACGCCCCATATTTATTGTCTGCCAAGTTAGTGTGGATGTTGAAACTAAATCCAAATAATCAAAGGATTAAGTAGATTCTAAGGTCCCTTACATTTGAGAAAAACGTTTTCAATCATATTTATGATCAGAGTTTCACATGGCCACCGCTAAGAACCAATTTAATGGTTCCTTTTTCAACATGTTGATGTGATGAAATAAAGAGATCTAAGGGGGGGAAACAATTTGATTAATATCCTAGTGTTAAACAAGATTTGAAACTTTTCTGAATCTTCTTCAGAGTATTTTCATTGTGGAGCAAGAACAAATGTATTTCTTGCCATAATGAGTAAATGCCAAAAATTAACCGATTTCAAGTATTTTTTAATGTTTCTTTTTTTCTTAATGAAAAGGAGCTTTTTCATATCACAACAAGGGAGAGCAAACTTACACAGTCAAAAATTATTTTGGTTGACATTGAGAGAATTCAGGTTAGGCCCAATACCATAACATGCAACATCAACCCTAAATATTCTTATTTTTACTGTCTTTATTTCAGCAAACAAACTCCCTAAGTTTGGAAATGGGTTTAAATGTCCAGTGTTGGCTTTTGAACTGAACCTCTGTTCAACATTTCAAAACACTTAATCATGCCAAATATTAACGGGGGGAAGCAAATTACCTTTGTCTAAAGGAAATTTCTCCTATCTCTATGACAAGCAGATGGTTACAGCTTAAAGCCAGGTGCCTAGGGTACATCCAAGGGGACTTCAAGGCACTATTTTCACTGATGTCCTCATTTGAAAGGTTCATTTCCAAGGCCATTAAGAGAGACTTTTCTGGATCATCATGCTGCCAAGAGACTTATTTAGCTCTTAAAAAATTTACTTACATTTCAACAGAACAGAGAAAAAAATTGCAAGTTTTCTACAGGAAATACTCTAAGGAAAATGAGGGGAAAAAATTCCTTGCTCCATTTGACAATAAAGGAAGAAGCAATTTTATTGTTCTGTAGTCTCACAAAAAGTTCCTGAACAAACATGAAGAACACCTTTAAATGCTACCCAACCGCAGCTTAGAACTCTTCCTTTTGTTTACACATTATACTCCTGTCATTTTGTTAATCTCTCTGACTTAATCTACCCATTTTGCGTTGTCTCAATCAAAAAAGAAAAAAAAAAAGCAGCAGAATTTACTGATCATTTGAATCAGCATGGAGATTTTGAAGAACCACAATAAGATTAAAACAAAACAAGACAAAAAATGAGACCGAATATAGCCTAGAAATTCCAAGGAGGAAGAGCAATGAGGGAACACTTGCCCTAGTGGAAAATAAGGCATTAGGTTTATGACTATCCTAAATATCACTACACACCCTCACTTTTAAGGTTGGAATTTAAGCGACCAACAATTCCAAATTTTGCCACACATTCTGGTGAGCATGTATTGAAATCTGATACATTGCTGGTGGAAGTATGAAATAGTGCACACAGTCTGGAAATTCTTGGGAAGGTTCTCACAAAGTTAACACTACCACTCCCCCATGACCCAGAAATTTCACTCCAAGGTGTTGGTTCAGGTAAACTGTTTACTTGGAGACCTGAACTCCACTTTTCACAGCAAGTGTATTAATAAAACCCTCAAACTGAAAACAACTCAAACTTCCATCAACAACAGTTTTCATAAACTGCTGTAGAATCACACAAACTTTAAGCTCAGTGAAATACGAATTGTGTGGTTCTGTTTATACGAAGTTCAAGCTCAGGCAAAACTAGTCTCTCATGATAGAAATTATGTCATTGATGGGGGGAACTGACTGCAAAATAACACAGGGAACCTAACTGAGATATAACTCAGGTATAAGTGTTTCTTAAAACTCATCAACCTGGAAATTTAAGACTCAGTGCATGATAGGTCACGTAGATTATACTTGCCTTTTTTTTTTTTTTTTTAATGTAACCCAATATGAGACAAAATATTAATTAAATTAATTAAAACATTAGAATCCTCCTAAAAGACATCTGTACAGGTTGAGGGTATCATAAGAGAGCCAGAAGCAGATCTATGTACACATGGAAAATGGAGGGAATGATAAAGTGACATTTTGTATCACTGGTTCAATAGTTAATGAATGAATATCTATTCAAATAAATGAGCGATAGATATTTACATGACTCTTCCACTAAAATAGTTTTCTACACGGAGCAATTATTCTATGGTAATAATGACAGCGAGTAGCTAGTCCTTTACTAATGCCGACATCTCCTTTAAGTACCTTATATACATGTAGTCATTGAATCTAATACACTTTAGCATATGTAGTCTTCAAACCATCCCAGTGAGGTCGGTTTTGTTGTTGTTGTTGTTACTATTGTCAACAACAAATCGGCACTTGCCATTGACATTTGCCAAGGGAAAACTGGCAGAAGAAGTCTTAAGAGAGTTAGATATTTTCAGGAGAAGATTTTATGAGCCCAAATCTTGTATCTCCTCATAACTAGAAAAGCACTAAAATCCTTCATGGTGACAACTGCTCCTTGTGACTAGCATTAACCTTCACGAGACTAGCAGAAAGCTTCCGCAAAAACAGATACGTGCTCGATTGTATGTACTCCCTCTTCACCAAAATCACATATATACTGACCTTCCACCCTACTTCTTTGGAGCAGTTTCTCAGAGCTATCTGAAATGCTGTCTCCGGGGCAATAGTCCTTATTTTGCCCCAAATAAAACTTGACTCATAACTCTCACATTGTACATTTTTTTTAAGTTGACAGCTTTATGGCAACCATGAAGAAGGGACCCAGAGTGGACTTTTCTCCTTCACCTGAACTCTATGAGGAAATGGAAACTTGGTACCAGCAGAGGCCCCTTCTGCCCATCCGCCTCCTCAGAGAGCCCAGACAAATTTGGGTAAGTCTCTCCTTGTTCTCAGACCTCTTGTATTGGTTGATGATCCTGAGTTTTATTTGGTGGTGTATAGCAGGTATCTGCCCACCTCCCAGTTGAAAGTTACCGGGAGTGGGGGGGTCCTGGTTGAAAGATACCAGGGAAATACCTACCCAGGTGAAAGACACTGGGTGGGTGGGTGGGTGGGGGGCGGGGAGCCTGGTTGAAAGATACCAGGGGAATACCCACCGAGTGGAAAGCTCTGGGTGGGGCTCAGTTGAAAGATACTGGGAATACCCACCCAAGTGAAAGATATTGGGGGCCAGGGCCTGGTTGAAAGATACCAGGGTTTGCTCAGCTGTAGGAGACTGAGTGGTCTTGGCTGAGTGGTTAGGTAAGAGGCTGATCTGATGCTTTTCCTCAGTTTGACTGCCTTAATAGAACTTGTTGGCATAAAAGTGAAGCTATTACATGGGAGCTTTTTTTTGCCCTGAAGAAAAGGGACAAGATTTCTCCCGGTGGTTATGGCTTTCTCAGGCGACTGAGAAATTTACGGGAGTGGTGGAAACACCATCCTCATACCGTGCAGTGGTCCCATAGAGAAGCCCACTCATTAATTAAAACACTTGCTCATCCAGGGGTCGCCGATAAGAATTGGCCATTCAGCGATCCGAGCACCTGCGGTGACCTTAGAACACCAAAGGGAGAAACTGAGAAACGTAAGAGGGCTGAAACGACTACCACACAATGTCACTAGTGTTTTTTATCCCTGACAAATTCAACTTTAAACTGGGAAATAGAGCCTCTCAAACACAGAAACAAGGGGTGACAGAAAGCCAGCCTCTGACTAATACCTCAGCCAGGTTTATGTACGTACAAAAACTCATACTTGCAAGTACCTACTTAATTGGGGAAATTATACTAAAGGAGATCTCAACCTAAAATGACAAAACTGGGCTTCTTTTGATATTCCAAAATTGACATTTTTGCATGCACAGTTAGAAATTGCCAGCCATAAGAACAAACAGACTGAATGGAATGCTTACTTTGATTGGTATCCAGAAGCTTCTAAAAGAGGAAATGATAGAGTAACTTCTTGAAACTATATCAGAACTAAAGAAGGCTACCAGCCCTCTGTCTCTGACTCCGTCTCTCCCTCTGGCCCTCCCACGGGTCCTCTTCTATCTGAACTGCGTGGCCCAGACGCTATCTCTTTCCCTCTTCCAGCTCTTCCACCTCCTGCTGCTCCCCTCTCCCCAGCAAAGGCGGATAAAGAGCCACAAGTGATTATAGCTCCCTTTAATGAGAAACCTATTGCAGGGAGAGATGAACCATCCTCGGTGCTTACGTACACACCCTCGACCCAAACAGAACTTAGAGCCTTGTCTAAGGAATTTCTGAATCCAAGTCAGGATCCATGGGGATTTGCTAAAGAATTTGAATTAAACATCCAGACCTACGAACCTGGGTTTTCAGACCTATATCAATTAATACAGCTATTAGTTCTGAAAGCAAAGAAAGGGAACGGATAGAGAAGGCAGGATGGAAATGTCCCTTAATGGATTTGGAATTACATAGTCCAGAAGCTCGCACTGAATGCAAGGAATTAGCTCAGAAATTACTCGAAATTATCCCAGAGCTTTTTCCAAAATCCGTACACTGGACAGAGATTCAACAGTGCAAGCAAAGATCGGATGAATCAATTCTGATTACTATGGAAGGTTTGAAAGAAAAAAAAGAAAACTTTTAAGCAATACTCTGGCTTGACACCTGAATCATTCTCTAACCACCAAAATGATACTCTGCTTAACTCTGCCTTTTTAGAAGGCTTAGATGAGAATTTGGCTATTCTGGTCCGAAGACACAATCTAGATTGGTCTACTCTACATACAAACGCCCTTGTTACACTGGCTGACCAAATTTTCAAGACCATAAAAAAAAAGCAAGCAAGCAAGCAAACAAGAAAGGAAGAAAGGAAGGAAGGAAGGAAGGAAGGAAGAAAGAAAGAGAAAAAGAAAAGAAAGAAGAAAAGGGGGGTACCTATGAAAATATGAACCAATTGTGCCAATTAAGTGTACAATGCCAGCTGAAGTTTAACTGACCGCTGTTTAATTCCCAAGTGGTAGAGAATGGTAGCTTGAAGGGAAAAAAAAAATTTTTTTCAGAATTCTGATCCTGAGGGAATAAGTCCTACTTGGATAACCTGAGTTTTTCTCCCTGTGCCTTGAGACCAGAGCTCTCAGGATCACTTTTCTTATCTAGATCATGTCTAAATTCCTGAGACTGAGGGAAAAAAAAAAAAAAAGAGAGAGGTGGGGGGGAAAGGAAAAAAATTCTTTAAAAAATTTAACTTATTCCAACTGTTATTTAAAACTAGTGAGTCTTATGATATCTGATTCATGACTAAGTTTAGAAAAGGAAGCTATGTGATCTCTCGTTTTGTCTGTCTGCATGTTTATATGTGCATTATCTTTGTTTTTACCTTCGGATGGTATTCTTACTGAGTCCAAGCTCATTCTGCTCACCGCAAATGAGGCCAATAAATTGGGAGACGAGGTGTTGAGGCAAGGAATGCAACTTTATTCGGAAAGCAGACCAAGAAGATGGCTGACTAATGTCGCTAAATAGCCATCTTATCGGGATTTGGATGCCAGTTTCTTTTATGGAGCAGAGAGGAGGAGGAGGTGAGGAAGTAAAGTAAAAAGACCATAGTCTTGCAAATATCTCCTGGAATGGCCAGCCTCGGGGAGGGGATGTGTTAATTTCTTCTTTCTTGCAGCCATCCGCAGGTGGACAGGGTCTGGATGTTTCCCTGAACAAAGGTACTTTGGTTTAACATTCAGGCAGAGGGGAGGGTTCCCCAAGGCAGATCACTGTGTATAGACGTTATCCTTTTAGTGAACAAAAGCAATGGGAAGCAAAGGTTAAAGTAAAAGAAACACATCCAATATGGAATCAGAATTAGTTCTTCCCTGTTACAGCATTATCAAAAATTAATTTGTAAGTGAGCTCTACTTAACTGGATTAAAGGAAAGTAAGCACTTATATAAATTCTCAAAAAAAACCCCAATATAAACAGAAGTTAACTGGCCAGAATTAATTTCAGTTTCATGTGAGCTCGGAACTAGTCAGTATTAAATTAATACCTAGTATTAATGTTTGTTTATTGATCTAATTAATACAGACACATCTTTAGAGTCATCAACATTAAGTATAATACTTTCACTGTGCCTCGGTTTAATATAAGCTAAATAAAATCTTGTTATATCTGTTACAAATTTGTCAGCAAGGAAAGTAACTTGATGTGAAGAAACTTTTAAGGAAAGAAAATATAAATGAGATAATAGCTTTTAGATAAACTGTATTAAGAATAATTATGCTTTAGGAATATCTATTCAAAATAGTCTCTCCAGATTCTGGTAACTTGAAATTCTAGAGTTGTGCTAAATTAAGTTAAGTGATGGAAGCTTATTGCATAGCTAGGTCATTCCCAAATAAAATAAGATACAGAAACATTAATTACTGAACATTGGCTTCCTTTTGCAGAGAAACAAAAGGTATTTAGGACTATTAATGAATATGTTTGGTGCCACATTCTCTAAAGAAAGCAAATGTTTTTAGAAAATATCACTTGCATTTATGTTCACCAATCTACAGAACAGTTCATAATTGCTTACTTCTTAGTTTTCACAAGAAATTAAGCTTTTAAGGGCTGAGGATTTTAATTTAAACATGTAATTAAAGCAAATAGAAATAATAAAGGAAACATTTCAGTCTACAGTAGGAAAGTAGGATGTGTGTTGTCAGTAAAGAAGGTATGAGGAATGGAATTGCATTTTATTAAGGGAAAAGGAATACAGGTGGCTGTTTCTGAAAGGGAAAATAAAGTGATGGATACAGAAAGTGAGGAAAGTTTTGTGGAAAGTGGACTCCAAGAAAAATATTTTGTACATGGTCAGGATTGACTAAGGTTAAAATAAATTTAATTGAGATAATGAATTTTAAAAGCAAGTGAGCACAAAACTTGAATTTGATTTTTCTCTCTCTTAAGAGGACAAGATTTCTAAAAATGTTGAACTGCCTTTGAGAACAGATTTCAAGTTTCTTTACGTTTTAAGTGATCTGTTCTGTATTTGCCTTTGAAATCTTTTATTGTTACTTTGGCTAAGTGAATATTGTTTCAGAGTGACCTGTGATCGACTCTGACTGAGTGTTCTAAACCCTTTTTGATTTGGGGTTTTTCTTTTGACAAAACTTGCTAAATCAAATTCTAATGAAGTCCTTTTGACATCTAACTAACTCTGGGGTGCTTCAAAGGGCCCCTGAAACATCCCAAAGAGAGATTTTAAACTAATTAGGTTCATTTGGTAATTTAAATTACATGGGAAGTATTGTCAAATGAGTAATAAATATTCTTAGGTTATATTGTATGGTAAATGTTACTAATATAGATATTCTAGAATGTGTATGGACCTGCTAAAATTCTGATGTGTCCTGGTAAAATGTTATCAGTCATAATTCTAGTTATTATCTACAAATGTTGTATGTCACAGCAGTAACCAAGTTTCTATGTCAGTTGCATTGCATTCAGATTTAAACGTGCCTTCTTAAGTCTTTTGTCATTATAGACAGTTATGTTTTTATTCTGATGCCTTTGCAAAAATGCTTCCTCTTCAAGAAGATTTATAAAAAGGACTTTTGGATAAATACAAGTTTCTGACTTTCAGACCATAATGCTGAACTGGGTAAGAAATTATAGAATCCAAATGAGAAACCTAATGGCTTCATAAACTGTTAACAAAAAGAGTTAGTTACAGAAGACTGAGTGAACTGGTGAATATGGTTATACTTTTTATGGTTTCTATCTGAAAAATTACTGCTTTAAATGTGTGTTTTCCAGGTATAAGGAAACTTTTCCCTTAAACTAATTATGACTTACAGTAATTTGGTAAATTATACCTTTGTAAGCAGAATTGAAACATTTATCATTTTTCTCTACCTGCTCCCTCCAGAGATTGTAAACTCTGGTTCCCAGCAGCTTTATCAGATAAATTAAAAAGGCCACTCATTAACAGGTACAGAAAGCTCGAGGTATTTGGGGGACCTTAAAAAAGGAGGAATTCACCTAGATCTGTTAGGCGAAATCTGTGATAAGCCCTTGGCGTGATTTTCCGAGCCCTCAGAGGTCTTTTAAAAGTTCAGTCTGAGACTCCATATAAAAGTTTCAGCAAAGCAAAAAGCCTATATGATCAAGTACAGTTATATAAATTATCAGGCCAAGGTTTTGAGACCAGAATTATTTTTGCAAACAAGTTAGTCTTAATTTGGTTATATTTGGTAGAAATGAGGGTAATTTCAGAAAGAAAAGATGTTTCAGTGCATGTTAAATCCTAGTCTTGTTAGTGGAGGTCTTTATTTACTAAGACTCACTTCCCGGATAATTCCTTGCTGTTACGTTATATGGATGTAAAGTTTACTTGAATTATTAAAAGGACACTCTAAGTTGTTTCTGAAGCTTATCTCAGTAATCTGTCTTTAGATGAAGATCAGATGCCCCACAACCTCCAACCAGGGGATTATGCATACTGGAAATGACATAATTTAGAGGACTATCTCCAATCTAGATGGAAGTACTCTTATCAGGTACTCTTTTCTATCTCATGCACAGGGAAACTGAAGGGAATTGACTCTTGGATTAATTTCCAATTACAAAGGGCCCCTGCACCGGACTGGTCTATAGAGAGGACTGCTGACCTCAAACTCGCCTTAAAATGATGCTCAAACAGAGGAAACTACACTCATGCCAGGATGAGGAGAAGATGACATCAGAGGTAGATAGCTAGCCCAAGATGCTGGACCTGACTTGTATGACCATTTATAATGTTTTCTTGACTTCTTGGACCTTTGCGTGTGAATCAGATGTTTTCCTATAATGGACATGATCCTCTATGCTGGTTTTAAAAATCAATCCAATTGTTGGGTTTGTGACCAGTTACCTGTGTCTACTACTGCTGGATTACCTTGGTGGATTTCTCCACTCCAAGGTTCTAATTAGATGGCCCTTAGGACATTTATTTTAGAAGAAAGAAAGTTCAGTCCTGTTCAGGCTACTCTTGATGTTACTAGATGGGATCCCCTTACCTAGCCAATTAACAACACCCGCTCTGACCCTGGCCATCAAAAGGACTTTTGCTCTAAAGTAACTCAAGCTCAGTCAGAGCAACAGCAACATTTCAGCCAAGGAATAAAACCTCCCACAATTATGGGATGGATTTGTGTGGTTAACACCCGGCTATGGTCATTTGAGTTTTAAGCCCTCCCCACCCCGTCCCCCCCTTTATCTTGGGAACAATGAAATTATACTAAGGATAACCAGCCTACTAACAGTAGGAAATTGGGCTGAGAGCCTTATGGACAGTGCCAATATGTCATTTCCCTGAAAGATAAGGTCTGGTACAGAACAGACTAAGTCAGATGACCTGAGGATATACTGGGCTGCACCTAATGGAAGTTCTTGGCTTAATTCTCACTTATGACTTTAATAATGCTGCTAGCCATCTTATTTGTATTTTGCCTGTTTTATAAGATTGTTGTTTTTTGCATTACCAAGTGTGTGACTGAGCCTGTGACAAAAAAATATAGTTTTATATGAGATCAATGATTGTAATACTGTGGTTCTAGATAGGGGACGATACAACAAGAGGGAATTTTCCTGGAGCATAACAGACTAGTAAGACAGGTGGTCCAGAGTCCTTAGTTACTATTAAAAGACCGAGTCCAGTAACAGCACATTGGGTGGCCTATCAGCAAAACCTTTGCCAGACCTAGGAATGAGCCTTCCTATCACTGTGGGACAATATGGTCATGAAGTGCCTCTCAAAGCATGGTTGTGTTTATGACCATGAGTGGGCCCTGTCAGCTACAAACTGGCACTTGCCATCTACCTCTACAAGGATTAAATCATGTGCTCTGCAGCTGCTGACCTTCGCCACCCCCTGAAAGGAGTTCAGGGTGGAGAGCTGAAATGAGGCCCTCTGTGCTCTGGGAAAAACAGGCAGAACAGGTCTTCGGATAGTTAGGTATTTTCAGCAGATGATTTAATGAGCCCAATTCTTGTATCTCCTCATATCTAGAAAAACACTAAAATCCTTCATGGTGACAACTGCTCCTTGTGACCAGCAGAAGCCTTCTGCAAAAAAAAAAACATATGTGCTTGATTGCATGTACTCCCCCTTCACCAAAATCACATATATACTGACCTTCCCCCCTATCTCTTTGTAGCAGTTTCTCAGAACTATCTGAAATGCTGTCTCCCAGGCCAGAGTCCTCATTTTGCCCCAAATAAAACTTGATTCACAACTCTCATGTTCTGCACTTTTATTAAGTTGACACTATTATTGGGATAATTATTATTATTAATACCAGTTAGTTCGTTACTAGTGCTGACCTCCTTTCAAAGGAGGTCAAACAAAGTAAACTTTGTTACGTTTACTCATTCAATCCGATACACTGCATACAATTTCAAGAAAATTGAAGTGGAAATAATCTTGTTCAGGCTTTGCAGGCAATACTAGGCCTCTGACCAATGCGTGATATTGCCTGGACTACATGCTTGCTCATAAGCCCCCAAAGCAAGTCTGGTGGCACTTAAGATAAAGAAAGGGAGTGCGTCTTGGAATTTCTTGAGCCCTGAGAACCTGGCCAGTTCCCCAGGGTCTGGAAAATATTGTGACTCACAAGGTAA
This sequence comes from Eubalaena glacialis, assembly GCF_028564815.1. Classification (NCBI taxonomy): domain Eukaryota; kingdom Metazoa; phylum Chordata; class Mammalia; order Artiodactyla; family Balaenidae; genus Eubalaena; species Eubalaena glacialis. Next base: position 113,892 of record NW_026871466.1, read on the forward strand.
AGCAAACAGCATTCTTGAAGAGACCCAGAGCTGCATATTTGCACGTAAACTGATGATACCAGTTTGCGGCCTGGTATTATAAGCGGGACTCCCCTAAACTGAAATTTGAAGTCTCACCCATGGAGTGAACGCACTGCTTGGGACCTTGGGACTGCTTGGGAGTTGGGACTCCAGATTGCTGTTTCTGGGACTTACCAACACCGTTTGAGTCTGGATGTAGATGTCAGCCCAATTTGGTAATGTAAATGCTTTAACTTCTCTCTCTCATTTATATTTCTTTCTTTTTTTGATGATTTCTTATTAAAATTGAGCTAAAACTGTTCATTTGTGTGATGAGTGGTGTTTTTTGTTAACAAATCCTTTGAGGCTAAAACGAAAGTAAAACTTCTGGCGAAACACACCCTTCACGTATTTACTCTTCACAGCCTCCCAGAAAGCTAGGTTATGTTGTTCTTGTTATTTTATTATTACTACTGCTAATCACTCCTTAGTAATGTCTGCTTCTGTACTTTATACACAAGTGGTTTATATACACTTACTATTTGGATCCTTATATACCTTCACATATTTAGTCTTCTCAGCATCCCAAGTAAGCTTTGTTGTTGTTGTTGCATTTTTAGTATTATTAATAATTATTATTACTAGTAAGTTCTTTCCTAATATCAACCACTCTTCTAGGTACATTATATACACTTACTCATTGAATCCTTATATGCCTTAACATAGTTAGTCTTTGTAGTGTAGTCTGATGTCAGGGAGCCTGATTCCTCCAGCTCCATTTTTCTTTCTCAAGATTGCTTTGGGAATTCGGGGTTCTAATGGATAAAGAAGATGTGGCCCATATATACAATGGAATATTGCTCAGCCATAAAAAGAAACAAAACTGAGTTATTTGTAGTGAAGTGGATGGACATAGAATCTGTCATACAGAGTGAAGTGAGTCAGAAAGGGAAAAACAAATACCATATGCTAACACATATATATGAAATTAAAAAAGAAAAAAAAGGTTCTGATGAACCTAGGGGCTGGACAGGAATAAAGACACAGATGTAGAGAACGGACTTGAGGACACGGGAAGGGGGGAAGAGTAAGCTGGGACAAAGGGAGAGGGTGGCATGGACATATATACACGACCAAATGTAAAATAGATAGCTAGTGGGAAGCAGCCACGTGGCACAGGGAGATCAGCTCGGTGCTTTGTGACCACCTAGAAGGGCGGGATAAGGAGTGTGGGAGGGAGATGCAAGAGGGAGGGAATATGGGGATATATGTATATGTATAGCTGATTCACTTTGTTATACAGCAGACAGTAACCCACCATTGTAAAGCAATTATACTCCAATAGAGATGTTAAAAAAAACAAAACATAGATAGTCTTAACAGTCTTAGTCATCCCAGTGAGGTGGATTTTTTTGTTATTCTATAATTATTTGTATTATTATTACTCATTTGTTCTTTACTAATGCTGACCACTGTTCTAAGTAATTTATTTACATTTACACACTGAATCCTTATACACTTGAACTTACTTAATCTTCATAGCATCCAAGTGAGGTAGGTTTTTTTGTTGTTATTTTAAAATTTTTATTATTAATAATAATAACTTATTAACATATTGAGTCTTCCTAACAACCCACTGAGGTAGATGGTTTTTGCCATTGTTTTTCTTTTCTTCTTTTTTAACATCTTTGTTGGAGTATAGTTGCTTTAAAATGTTGTGTGAGTTTCTGCTGTTTAACAAAGTGAATCAGCTATATATATACATATATCCCCATATCCCCTCCATCTTGTGTCTCCCTCCCACCCTCCCTATCCCACCCCTCTAGGTGGTCACAAAGCACCGAGCTGTTCTCCCCGTGTGATGTAACGTGTCCTCAAGTCCATTATCAACATCTGTGTCTTTATTTCTGTCCTGCCCCGAGGTTCATCAGAAACTTTTTTTTTTTTTTTTTAATGTTCCATATATACGTGTTAGCATATGGTAATTGTTTTTCTCTTTCTGACTTACTTCACTCTGTATGACAGACTAAAGGTCTATCCACCTCACTACAAATAACTCAATTTCATTTCTTTTTATGGCTGAGTAATATTCCATTGTATATAAGGGCTGCATCTTCTTTATCCATTCCTCTGTCGATGAAAACTTAGGTTGCTTTCATGTCCTGGCTATTATAAATAGTGTTGTGATGAACATTGTGGTACATGACTCTTTTTGAATTATGGATTTCTCAGGGTATATGCCCAGTAGTGGGATTGCTGTGTCGTATGTAATTCTATTTTTAGTTTTTTAAGGAACCTCCACAGTGTCCTCCATAGTGGTTGTATCAATTTACATTCCCGCCAACAGTGCAAGAGGGTTCCATTTTCACCACACCCTCTCCAGCATTTATTGTTTCTAGATTTCTGATGATGGCCATTTGGACCGGTGTGAGGTGATACCATTGCAGTTTTGATTTGCATTTCTTTATGATTAGTGGTGTTAAACATCCTTTCATGTGTTTGTTGGCAATCTGCATATCTTCTTTGGAGAAATGTCTATTTACCTCTTCTGCCCATTTTTGGATTGGATTGCTTGTTTTCTGATATTGAGCTGCATGAGCTGCTTGTATATTTTGGAGATTAATCCTTTGTCAGCTGCTTCATTTGCAAATATTTTCTCCCGTTCTGAAGGTTGCCTTTTCGTGTTGTTTAGGGTTTCCTTTGCTGTGCAAAAGCTTCTAAGTTTCATTAGGTGCCATTTGTTTATTTGTGTTTTTATTTCCATTTCTCAAGGAGGTGGATCAAAAAGGACCTTGCTGTGATTTATGTCAAAGAGTGTTCTTCCTATGTTTTTCGCTACGAGTTGTATAGTGTCTGACCTTACATTTAAGTCTGTGTTCCACCTTAAGTTTATTTTTCTGTATGGTGTTAGAAAGTGTTCTAATTTCATTATTTTACACATAGCTGTCCCATTTTCCCAACACCACTTACTGAAGATGCCCTCTTTTCTCCAATGTATATTCTTGCCTCCTTTATCAAAGATAAGGTGACCATATGTGTGTGGGTTTATCTCCTGGCTTTCTATCCTGTTCCATTGATCTATATTTCTGTTTTTGTGCCGGTACCATAATGTCTGGATTACTGTAGCTTTGTAGTATTGTCTGAAATCAGGGAGCCTGATTCCTCCAGGTCCGTTTTTCTTTCTCAAGATTGCTTTGGCTATTCAAGGTCTTTTGTGTTTCCATACAAATTGTGAATTTTACTGTTCTAGTTCTGTGAAAAATGTCATTGGTAGTTTGAGAGGGATTTCACTGAATCTGTAGATTGCTTTGGGAAGTATAGTCATTTTCACAATGTTGATTCTTCCAATCCAAGAACATGGTATATCTCTCCATCTGTTTGTATCATCTTTAATTTCTTTCATCAGTGTCTTATAGTTTTCTGCATACAGGTCATTTTTCTCCTTAGGTAAGTTTATTCCTAGGTATTTTAATCTTTTCATTGTGATGGTAAATATGAGTGTTTCCTTAATTTGTCTTTCATATTTTTCATCATTACTGTATAGGAATGCAAGAGATTTCTGTGCATTGATTTTGTATCCTGCTATGTTACCAGTTTCATTGATTAGTTCCAGTAGTTTTCTGGTAGCATCTTTAGGATAGTCTATGTATAATATCATGTTATCTGCAAACAGTGACAGCTTTATTCCTTCGTTTCTGATTTGGAGTCCTTTTATTTCTTTTTCTCCTCTGGTTGCTGTGGCTAAAGCTCCCAAAACTATGTTGAATAATAGCGGTGAGAGTGGACAACCTTGTCTTGTTCCTGATCTTAGTGGCAATTGTTTCAGTTTTTCACCATTGAGGATGATGTTGGCTGTGGGTTTGTCATATATGGCCTTTATTATGGTGAGGTAAGTTCCTTCTATGCCTACTTTCTAGAGAGTTTTTAATCATAAATCAGTGTTGAATTTTGTTGAAAGCTTTTTCTGCATCTCTGGAGATTATCATATTGTTTTCATACTTCAGTTTGTTAATATGGTGTATCAAAGTGATTGATTTCCGTATATTGAAGAATCCTGGCATTGCTGAAATCAACCCCACTTGATCATGGTGTATGGTCCCTTTAATGTGCTATTGGAGTCTGTTTGCTAGTATTTTGTTGAGGATTTTTGCCTCTGTGTTCATCAGTGATATTGGTCTGCAGTTTTCCTTTTTTTGTGACATCTTTGTCTGGTTTTGGTATCAGAGTGATGGTGGCCTCGTAGAATGAGTTTGGGAGTGTTCCTCTCTCTGCTATAGTTTGGAAGAGTTTGAGAAGGATACGTGTTAGCTCCTCTCTGAATGTTTGATAGAATTCCCCTGTGAAACCGTCTGGTCCTGGGCTTTTGTTTGTTGGAAGATTTTTAATCACAGTTTCAATTTCAGTGCTTGTGACTGGTCTGTTTACATTTTCTGTATCTTCCTGGTTCAGTCTCGGAAGGTTGTGCTTTTCAAAGAATTTGTCCATTTCTTCCAGGTTTTCCATTTTATTGGCATATAGTTGTTTGTAGTAATCCCTCATGAGTCTTCGTATTTGTGAAGTTTCACTTGTTACTTCTTTTTCATTTCTAATTCTGTTGATTTGGGTCTTCTCCCTTTTTTTCTTGATGAGTCTGACTAGTGGTTTATCAAATTTTTTATCTTCTCAAAGAACCAGCTCTTAGTTTTATTGACCTTTGCTATTGTTTCCTTCGTGTCTTTTTCGTTGATTACTGATGTGAACTTTATGATTTCTTTCCTTCTGCTAACTTTGGGGGTTTTTTGTTTTTGTTTTTGTTTTCCTTCTTTCTCTAGTTGCTTTAGGTGTAAGGTTAGGTTGTTTATTTGAGATGCTTCTTGTTTCTTGAGGTAGGATTGTATTGCTATACACTTCCCTCTTAGAGCTGCTTTTGCTGCATCCCATAGGTTTTGGGTCATCGTGTTTTCATTGTCATTTGTTTCTAGGTATTTTTTGATTTCCTCTTTGATTTCTTCAGTGATCTCTTGGTTATTTAGTAGCATATTATTTAGCCTCCATGTGTTTGTATTGTTTTTTACAGTTTTTATTCTGTGATTGATATCTAGTCTCATAGTGTTGTGGTTGGAAAAAATACTTGATGCGAGTTCAATTTTCTTAAGTTTACCGAGGCTTGATTTGTGACCCAAGGTATGATCTGTCCTGGAGAATGTTCCATGAGCACTCGAGAAAAAAGTGTATTCTGGTGTTTTTGGATGGAATGTCCTATAAATATCAATTAAGTCCGCCTTGTTTAAGGTGTCATTTCAAGCTTGTGTTTCCTTATTTATTTCCATTTTGGATGATCTGTCCGTTGGTGAAGGTGGGGTTTTAAAATGCCCTACTATTATTGTTTTACTGTCGATTTTGTCTTTTATGGCTGTTAGCATTTGCCTTATGTATTGTGGTGCTCCTATGTTGGGTGAAAAAATATTTACAATTGTCATCTCTTCTTCTTGGTTTGATCCCTGGATCATTATGTAGTGTCCTGCTTTGTCTCTTATAACAGTCCTTATTGTAAAGTCTATTTTGTCTGGTATGAGAATTGCTACTGCAGCTTTTGTTTGATTTCCGTTTGCATGGAATAACTTTTTCCATCCCTGCACTTTCGGTCTGTATGTGTCCCTAGGTCTGAAGTGGGTATCTTGTAGACAGGTCTTTTTTTTTTTGTATCCCTTCAGCTAGTCTATGTCTTTTGGTTGGACCATTTAAACCGTTTACCTTTAAGGTAATTATCAATATGTATGTTCTTATTACCATTTTCTTAATTGTTTTGAGCTTTCTTTTGTCAGTCTTGTCCTTCTCTTGTGTTTCCTGCCTAGAAAAGTTCCTTGAGCATTTCTTGTAAAGCTGGTTTGGTGGTGCTGAATTCTCTTAGCTTTTGCTTGTTGGTAAAGGTTTTAATTTCTCTGTTGAATCTGAGTGATATCCTTGCTGGGTAGAGTAATCTTGGTTGTAGGCTTTTGCCTTGCAACACTTTAAATATGTCCTGCCACTCCCTTCTGGCTTGCCAAGTTTCTGCTGAAACTTTCCAATCAGCTCTTACCCTCATGGGGTTTCCCTTGTATGCTATCTCTTGCTTTTCCCTTGCTACTTTTCATATTTTTTCTTTGTGTTTAATTTTTGGTAGTCTGATTAATTTGTGTCTTGGCATGTTTCTCCTTGGGTTTGTCCTGTAAGGGACTCTCTGCCTTTCCTGGACTTTATTGACTATTTCCTTTCCCATGTTAGGGAAGTTTTCAACTATAATCTCTTCAAATATTTTCTCAGACCCTTTCTCTTTCTCTTCTTCTTCTGGGACCCCTGTAATTCGAATGTTGGTGCATTTAATGTTGTCCCAGAGTTCTCTGAAACTGTCCTCAATTCTTTTCATTCTGTTTTCTTTATTCTGCTCTGTGGTAGTTATCTCCACTATTTCATGTTCCAGGTCACTTAACTGTTCTTCTGATTCAGTGATTCTGCTATTGATTCCTTCTAGAGAATTTTAAATTTTATTTATTGTGTTGTTCATCATTATTTGTTTGCTCTTTAGATCTTCTAGCTAATTGTTAAAAGTTTCTTGTATTTTCTCCATCTCTTTCCAAAATATTGGATCATCTTTACTGTCATTACTCTGAATTCTTTTTCAGGTAGACTGCCTATGTCCTCTTCATTTGTTTGGTCTGGTGGCTTTTTACCTTGCTCCTTCATCTGCTGTGTGTTTCTCTGTCTTCTCATTTTTCTTAACTTACTGAGTTTGGGGTCTCCTTTTTGCAGGCTGCACGTTCATCGTTCCCATTGTTTTTGGTGTCTGCCCCCGTGGGTAAGTTTGGTTCAGTGGCTTGTGTAGGCTTTTTGGTGGAGGGGACTGGTGCCTGTGTTCAGGTGGGTGGGGCTGGATCTTGTCTTTCTTGTGGGTAGGGCTGCATCCTGTGGTGTGTTTTAGGGTGTCTGTGAACTTAGTATGATTTCAGGCAGCCTCTCTGCTAATGACTGGGGTTGTGTTCCTGTCTTGCTAGTTGTTTGTCATGGGGCATCCATCACTGGAGCTTGTTGGCCATTGGGTGGAGCTGGGTCTTAACGTTGAGATGGAGATCTGTGGGAGAGCTCTTGCCAGTTGATATTATTTAGGGCTGGGAAGTCTCTGGTCGTCCAATGTCCTGAACTCAGCTCTCCCACCTCAGAGGCTCAGGCCTGACACCTGGCCAGAGCCCCAAGACCCTGTCAGCCACACGGCTCAGAGGAAAAGTGGGAAAAAAGGAAAGAAAAAATGATAATAAATAAATAAAATAAAATAAAATAATTAAAATTAAAATATAAAAAAATTATTAAAATTAAAAAGTAATTAAAATAAGAAGAAGAGAGCAACCAAACCAATAAACAAATTCACCAATGATAACAAGCACTAAAATCTATACTAAGTTAAACATAAAAATCAGAAACAAGTCAGTCGCAGACAGCAAACCCCAAGTCTACCGTTGTTCCTAAAGTCCACCGCCTCAGTTTGGGATGATTTGTTGTCTCTTCAGATATTCCACAGATGCAGGGTGCCTCAAGTTGATTGTGGGGATTTAGCCCACTGCTCCTGAGGCTGCCTGGAGAAATTTCCCTTTCTCTTCTTTGTTCTCACAGCTCCTGGGGTTCAGCTTTGGTTTTGGCCCCACTTCTGTGTGTAAGTTGCCCTCAGGCTTCTGTTCCTATCCAGAAAGGACGGGGTTAAAGCAGCAGCTGATTAGGGGGCTCTGGTTCACTCAGGCTGGGAGGAGGGTGGGATAGAGTAGACATAATTGGAATGCGGGACGAGCCTGTGGCAGTGAAGGCTGTGGTGTCGTTGCCCCAGCCTGAGGCATGCCGTGTGTTCTCCCGGGGAATTTGTCCCTGGATCACGGGACCCTGGCAGTGGCGGGCTGCACAGGCTCCTGGGAGGGGAGGTGTGGATAGTGTCCTGTGCTAGCACACAGGCTTCTTGGTGGCTGCAGCAACAGCCTTAGTGTCTCATGCCTGTCTCTGGGGTCCGTGCTGATCGCCACAGCTCGCGCCCATCTCTGGAGCTGGTTTAGGCAGTGCTCTGCCTTCTGTGGGCAGACAGGGAAGGAATCCCCTCTCCTCACCTCGAAACAATGGTCTCTTGGCCCTTAGGGCTGGACTCTTAGTTCCAGACTTTTTCCCGGACTCCCTCATGGTTAGCTGTGATGCACTAACCCCCTTCAGGCTGCCCTTCACGCAGCCAACCCCAGTCCTCCGACTGGGATCTGACCTCCAAAGCCCGCGCCTCAGTTCCCAGCCACCACCCACCCCAGTGGGTGAGCAGACAAGCCTCTCAGCCTGGTGAGTGCTGGTCGGCACCAATCCTCTGTGCAGGAATCTCTCCGCTTTGCCCTCTGCACCCCTGTTGCTGTATTCTCCTCCGAGATTCCGAAGCTTCCCCCCCTGCCACCCCCATCTCTGCCAGTGAAGGGCTTCCTAGTGTGTGGAAACTTTTCCTCCTTCACAGCTCCCTCCCCGTGGTGTAGGTTCCATCCCTATTCTTTTGTCTCTGTTTTTTCTTTTGCCCTACCCAGGTACATGGGGAGTTTCTTGCCTTTTGGGAAGTCTGAGGTCGTCAGCCAGCATTCAGTAGGTGTTCTGTAGGAGTTGTTCCACATATAGATGTATTTCTGATGTATTTGTGGGGAGGAAGGTGATCTCCACATCTCACTCCTCCACCATCTTGAAGGTCCACCTCCATTGTCTTTCTTATAATTATCAGTATTAATACTTAGTTCTTGTAAATGCCGACCTTGTCCTAGGTACTTTATGTAATTTACTGTTTGAACCCTTGTACACCTTAAATTATTTAGTCTTTACACTATCCCAGAGAGGTAGGTTTTTCTTTTGTTTTTGTTGTTGTCATTTTATTATTATTAATACTAGCTTGTTCTTTGGTAATGCCAACCTCCATCTAATTACTTTATGTACACTTCCTCATTAAATCCTCATATACCTTAACTTATTTAGTCTCTGGAGCATCCCAGTGATGTAGTATTTTCTTGCTTTTGTTATTATTATTATACCATTTTCATTAAAATTATTACCAGTTAGTGCTTTAGTAAACCTGAACTCTGACTTAATATGCTATAAACATTTAATCATTGAATTATACACCTTAACTTATTTAGACTTTACAGTATCCCAGTGAGGTAGGTTTTATTTGTTTTTATTTATCACTATTATTGTTATTATTACTAGTTATTTTTAATGATGTCGATCTCTGTTCTACGTACTTTATGTACATTTACTCATTCAATTTAGGTATTTTAATTTATTTAGTCTTCATGGCCTAAGGGTGAAGTAGTTTTCTTTTCGTTTTTTCATATTATTAACCGTAATCATTATCACTAGTTAGTTCCTTACTAAGGTAGACCACTTCTATGTATGTAACATGCACTTACTCATTGAGCCCTTATCCACGTAAACTTTTTAATCTTCAAAGTATCCCACTGAGGTAGGTTTTGTTGTTGTTATTTTATTATTATTGTCACTGGGGAATTCTTTACTAATATGATCTCTATTCTAAATACTTAGTACACATTTATTCATTGACTCCTATACACTTTAAAATATTTTGTTTTCACAGATTCCAGTTAGGCAGGTTTTGCTATTGTTCTTCTTTCTTCTTATTAATAATTATAACTATTATTACCCGTTAGTTCTTTACTGATGCCAACCTCTGTTCTAAGTACTCATATAGACGGACTCAGTCGTTCACTCTTATACACCTCAGCTTATTTACTCTTCACAGCATCCCAGTGAAGTAGAGTTTGTTGTTTTTGTCATTTTATTACTTTTGTTTTATTATTTTTTATTGCCAGTTGGTTTTTACTAGTGCTGGCCTCTGTTGAAAGTGCTGTGCCTACATTTACTCATTGAGCCCTATACGCCTTACTTAATTGTCACAGATCTCATGCAGTAGGTTTTATTGTTATTGTTATTTTATTGTTATCAATAATAATTTGTTATTATTCTTTATAGTTAGTTCTTTATTACTTTCATATATTTACGGTTTGAATCCTATAAACCTTAACTTATTTAGTCTTTACAGTATACCAGTGAGGTAGGTTTTGAGGTTGTTATTTTATTATTATCAATATATATGTTAGTTCTTTATAAAATCGACATCTGTTCTAGTACTTTATAAATACTTATTCATTTATTTCTATTTAGTTATTTTTTTAAAATTAATGCTGGTCTTTAACTACTTTGGTACATTTATCCAATTCTATAATCCTTGAATTCTACAGTCTTTAATCTTTACATAATACCATTGAGGTATGTTTTGTTGTTATAATTATTGTTGTTGTTGTCGTTATTACTACTTTGTTCTTTACTAAGGTCAGCCTCTGTTGTAAGCCCTTTGGGTAAATTTACTTATTGAATCCTATACACCTTAACTAATTTAGTCTTCACAGCATCCCAGATAGGTAGGTTTTTTTTTGTTTTGTTTTTGGTTATATTATTATTATTGTTTACTATTACTAGTTAGTTCTTTACAAATGCTGACCTCTTTTCTAAGTAGTTTGATATATTAACTCATTCAGTCCTATACACTTTAACATATTCAATGAGTGAGGTAGGTATTATGTTATTTGTATTTTTATTATTAATAGTCCTTATTATTATTACTTGTTTGTCTTTTACTAATGCCATCCTCTTTTCTAAGTTCTTTAGATACATTTATTCATTCAGTCCCTATATGTCTTAACTTACTAAATCTTTCATAGTATCCCAATGATATATTTTTGTTTGTTTCCATTATGTATTATTATTGTTGTTGTTGTTACTAGTTAGTGTTTTATTAATGCCAAGTTCTGTTCTAAGTACTTCAACACACTTATTCATTGACTCCTCTACACCCTCACTTAGACTTCACAGCATCCATGTAGTAGGTTTTCTTTGTTTATCATCATCATGATTTCATCATTACTACTTAGCTTTTGCTAATCTGGACCTCTGTTCTTACTACTTTATATACATTTATGCATTGAATCCTACTCATCTTAATTTCTTTAGTGTTCACAGCATACCATTGAAGTATGTTTTGTTGTTGTCGTTATCTTAGTACTATTATTATTATTACTATTGCTATTGTTATTATTGGTTAGTTCTCTATGAATGCTGACCTCTGTTCTTAGTACATTGTGTACCTTTACTCATCGAACCCTGTACACCTGAACTTATTTAATCTTCACAGCATCCCAGTGGTGTCACTGTTTTTTAAGTATTACTACTAGTTAGTTCTTTAAAAATCTGAGCCTCTAGCTTTAGTACATTATATATATTTGCTCTTTGAATCATATATACTTTAATGTATTTAGTTTTCCCAGCATCCCACTGAAGTAGGTTTGGTTTTTTTATTATTAATTTTTGCAATTATTACTAATTACTTCTTTACTAATGCCATCCTCTGTTCTAAGGACTTTGTATATTTACTCCTTGAATCTTATATACCTTTACTTATTTAGTCTCATAGCATCCCAGTGAGGAGGTTTTGGTGTTGTTATCATTATTATTATCATTATCACTGTCATCGTCATCATTACTATTAATAGTACTTTAATAATGTCGACCTCTAAGTATGTTAAATATATTTACTCATTACATCTTTATGCCCCTTAGTTTCTTCAGTCTTCACAGCACCTCCGTGAAGTAGGAGTTTTTTTGTTCTTTTTATTTTTGGTTATTATTTTTACTATTTAGTTCTTGGCCAATGCCTACATCTGTTCTAAGTACTTGAAATACATTTATTCCTTGAAACCTATACACCTTTAAGTAATTTAGTCCTCTCTGTATCCCACTGAGGTAGGTTGTCACTGTTATTTTGTTATTATTACTGTCATTAGTTGTTATTTGTTACCAGTGCTTACTTCTGCTCTAAGAACTATGTGTATTTTCACTCCCAGCATACTATATACCTTCACTTATTTAGTCTTCATAGTATCTCAGTGGGTGTGTTTTGTTCTTGTTATTTTGTTATTATTATTATCATTACCAACTAGTTTTGTTTTTAATACTTTATATACTTTTACTCATTGAATCAGCATATACCTTCACTTATAGGGTCTTCCCTACAGCCCAGTGGGGTTGGCTTTGCTTTTGTTGCTGTTCTTTTATTTTTGTTTATTATTCTTATTATCACCTTTAGTTTTTATTATTACTGCTACTTAAAGGTGAAGAAACTGAGGGCCAGACATGTAAAGGAAATAGTTCAATGTCAGGTCTGGTAAATGGCAAAGAAAGGAGTCAGATCTGGGTTGCATCCGGAAGCCATGCTATTACTTCATACCGTTAAATGTTTTTTAAACGTTGGCATTTTAAAATATGGCAAATATTCATTATAAATATAAGAATACTTCTTATAACACTTGCTAAAACAAACAAACACTTGCAAAAAATATGCAAAAGCATCCGTTTATTTCCTAGGTATATTCTCGGAAGAAATTCATGTAAATATTCTCTCATGGACATGTATGCAAATGTACAAAGGATGTCACTGTAGTGACTAAAACCAGAAGTGTCCATTCACATGTCCATAAAAAAACAAAATAAAATGAAATATACACAGTAATTTCTAAAACAAACCAACTGAATGTCACCGACATTATATTAAACAAAAAAAACTAGACATAATATTTTATATGTTCATTTATTTGAAGTTCAAGAAAGGGAAAAATAACCTATTTTGATGAAGGTCATAGTGGAGGTTATTTCTGAACACATGGAAAGAGAGGCGTTAAACATAAAACACAAGTACATATAAATGTAAAAATGTATGTAAAATATTTTAAAATACAAGGTAGTTTAGGCAGTTGTTTAAAAGGTTATTACAACGTACAGTTCTCATTTGGGCTGCATGAATCTCCGATTAAGAAATACTGTTTCTGGAACAAATCAGTCTTTGAAGATAACTCCCTTTTTACCCCGAACTTACATTCAAAAACCTGACATTTCATTCTAATACATACTATTTTCGTGTTTTGAGTTTTATTATTTGAGATATTTTTTAAAGGTTTAGAACATATGTATTGGAAAGTTGACTTTGACATATGATATATCATACGACGTGATACATATTGACCATCGGCTTATATTTATTCCAAAAAGTGATGCTTTTCTTTGCAAACTGCCAGGTTTTCTACTTTAGCCTGTATGCAAATTTTATAATGCCTTTGACTTATATTTTCACTGACATCTCATCAGATTAACCAGACGGGGGCTCCCTCCTCCCATCGCCCACCTCACTGCCATAATCTGAATGGTTCATATTCTCGACACGATACCTCTCTCTCCCCCCCTCTTTCTCCCCCCTCTCCCTCCCTCTCTCTCTCTCTCTCCCTCTCCTTCGCTCTCTCCCTCCTTCCCTCGCTCTCTCCCTCTCTCTTCCTTGCAGGAACGTAAGAGTTAAGCGGCAATAGAAACAAGTACCTTGCCATTGTTAAAAGAAAATTTTCGGAAAAGAGGCGAAACCGTGAGTCCCATAGGCGCTAATTGAAGATTTCTTTTTACCCGATAGACGTTGTAATCGGTTCAAAATAGAGGTCGAAGCGTGCAGAGTTTGTGTGGACTGAAGGAATTGAGTTGCAAATGGCAGCAAAACTGGTTTTTCCACAACGGGAAGAGGACCCAATATAAACTGTCAAAGAAGATAGAATGTACATATGTATTCACTAATTATCTGCAGTTTACGAAGACCTGCAAAGTAGCTGAAAAGACCAAGCAACAGGCCGTCTACAAGGGAGTGGGTTAGGAGTTAGGAAGATTTCCATCGAAGTGTGACATTTTTTCCCTATACCATAAATCCGTGAGTGTTTCTCTACAGTTTTGAGTTACAGTATTTAACATAAAGAGTGAGAATTCTATTGTCTATGCTGACGATTACCGACTACTAACATATATGAACGCCTATCTCATGGCCAATCTCGGGAACAACTAAAGTTAGATATAAAAATATTTCCACTAATAGGAAAAACAGATGGCCTTTGAACTCAAGAAGTTTCAGTGTTGTTAAGATACTTTCTTACTAGTTAGTATTCTGTCAAGCAGTCATAAACAAAGGTTCAGTCATATTGTAATGTCCTAATTCTTTACATGTTAAACACGTTTTTGTGGCTTATTTTGAAATTAAGTCACAGGTGAAATAATAGTAAAACTGAGATGAATAGGGCCTTTGACAGCGAGAGTAAGGAAATCAGCATCGAAAATAAACGTGAGAAAGTCCGGGCTCTGAACTATAGTAAAAGGGGACGTCTGCAGGTCTGCGTAGCCTAGGTTACCCTATCGTGGCTCAGGCTTGTCCAGCTGCTGCGATGCTCCTGTGGCAGGAGTGAGCTGGTTATGTTCGTGGGCTGTGAGTGGCTTAACCGACTTTCCATTCGTGAACGTGTGGCCTTGGCGCAACCGTCCTTGTATGTGAAGGGGTACAACGTCTCCTCTATGTGCATTCGGCTGCACAGTACTGAAGAGTCTGCAGGAAGCAATTTCTGTGGCCTCTTGGCCTTCCGACGAGGTCGATATTTATAGCCCGGGTATTTGTTTCGGTGCATGGCTCGTAGTCTCTGTGCCTCCTCGAAGAATGGCTGCTTTTCGGCTTCTGTAAGCATTTTCCAGTCGTATCCCAGGCGCTTACTGATCTCTGAGTTTTGCATTTGCGGATTCTCTAGAGCCACCTTTCGCCTTTGATCACGAGACCACACAATGAAAGCGTTCATGGGTCGCTTGACGCGGTCCTGGCCGCTTTCTCTACCATTTCCTCCAGTTTCACACCGATCATTTGAGCCACCATTGTCCGTCCACAGTAGGGAAGGGGCTTTCCCAAAGTCGAGGCTATTTCGTTGCTGTACCGCTGGGCTGTAATCCTCACCGTTCACAATTCTGAACATGGCAGAAGCGTATGACTGCACCGTTTAAAAAGGGCGAGGAAGCAAAATTGTAAGGTGTAAGCGTTACGAAAATTATCTTGCTATTCAAGGGTTCTTTCTGCCAGGGACTGACTGACTATAGCTTTTGCAGTGAAATATGTACTTCTCCGCCCCCAACACCTCCCCTCAATACCGCCCCCGGCCCTCAGCTAAAGCCCGCCCAACCAACCTACCTATTCTCAAGGGAAACTACTTAATACGATTGAAACGCTCTGCTTTCTGCTTTGTTTACATCTAATCTAAAACCGCTGAAGGTGCTAACACCTGCTTTAAAATACAAACTTTGTCATTACAAAGCTATTTTATTATCCCCTTAATTCAAAGGCTGAAGGTGCAGCAGAGATACTAACGAATTGTTTATCGTTATGAATGTAAGTGAATATTATCTTAAACACAAAGCTTAAAGACAACCTGAACCTGTTAGCCATTAGAACACACAGGATACTGAATTCATGCTAATCATCAACCTTGTTTCTTCACTTCTACCTAAAGTACAATTGAAAATTCTATATCAGTATTCCAGTGGCAAGTAACTCGGAATTCTATTATCTATGCTGACGATGATCGGAATGCTAATATATACTAACACCTATTTGATAGGCAATCTTAGAAACAATTAAATTAAATATAAAAATTTTTCCATTGAAGAAAAACAAATGACCTTGGAACCCAAGCAGTTCCGTCGTGTTAATGTAACACTTAAAAGGGACTGGGTTTTTGTTTTGGCGGGGGGGTGGGGGTGGGGGTGGTTTGAGAGGGTAGGCTATACAGAAGTATACTTGTCATTCTCTACTGCACTTTTACATAACGGATGATCAAAACTAAACAAAACAAAAAAGAACAATGTTTTCGAAATCTAAGTTTCTAAATTACAGCTATCAATTTGTCGTCTTTTATATTCTAGTTCAAACTTAGGACAAAATTAAAAGGTCGTACTTTACAAAGTGAAATAAATGAATACCTCCTCCAAATAAATCCTTAAGGCAAAATTGGGAGTTTTCATAAAATATTTGCATGTAATAAAATAGGAGAAAACTTCTCCGACACAAGTTTTAAAACTGTATTTGGAAAATGGGAGTAAATATTATAGACTGCACAGGACATAACCTATGAAAAATTAAAATAAAAAAAAATCTCACCAAGACTGCCAAAGAATGATGCCAAAATTCCTAGGAAAATAAAACTTAAATGATCCCTGTATTACATGCAAAAAATCTGCATAACCAAATGTGATTTAAGCAATAAGACATCTGATACAATGAGTAATAGAAACTCCAAACAAAAATTAACTTAATCAAAAGACATGTATAAATCCCATAATCTGTATCCTGTCATCAAAGTTTAGTATTCTATGTTTAGGATTTAGATTCTAAGTTTAGTATTTCTATGGATAATGGAAACTCCAAACAAAAATTAACTTAGTCAAAAGACATGTATATATCCCATAATCTGTATCCTGTCATCAAAGTTTAGTATTCAAGATCCAAATAAAATGTGAAAAGATTGTTACCTGGTCCAATTTGAAACAGGCATCTTACTACAGAATCAAATGTTTAAATTGCACTCATACACAAAAACAGATTTTGTAAAGCTGGAAATTGTTTAACATGTGAGAAAAGAATATATACCATTTCAAAATTGAAATTAAAAAGCAAAGAGGGATACATTCTGCAATGTGGAGGAACCTTGGAAACATCAACCTTTGTGAAAAAAGGCAGACACCAGAGGCCATATACTGGAAGATTCCATTTATATGAAATCCCCAGAGGAGGTAAATGCAGAGACAGGAACCAAATTAGTGATGGTTGCCCAGGACTCAATAAGAGGGAGGGGACATGGGGAGTAACTGTTACCAGGTGCAGTGTTTCCTTCTGGAGTGACAAAATATTCTGGAACTAGATACAGGTGACAGTTGCACAGCACTATGAATGTACTCAAGTACTGAATTGTACTGTTTAAATGATTAAAATGAGTAAAATGAATGTTATGTATATTTAACCACAATGAAAAAGAAGAAAAATAGGACCTCACAGGTATGAATATAATTACATAAAGGGTTGGGGAAGAGTTTTTTGGAGGAAGGGTGGCAAGAACATTTAAATTAAAAAAAGAGATTTCAGTGCTTTTAGACCTCCAGCTCCTAGAACAGGGCCTGGCATGTATTCGGTTCTTGAAATATTTCTTCAAGCCTTCAGTTAACAAAAGGAGTGAAAATAGCGCCAAGCTTGGAGAAGGAAAGAGAACTGCTAATCCACTTAAAAAAAAAAAAAAAAAAAAAGAGTCTCTAAAGTAATGATTTTTCATGCAAGAATGGAGGAAAGGAGATGGAGAGAGAGAGGCATGGTCATATTACCTCGGTAATATGATATCATGTTTGTTTCTTTGAGTGCATTTTTAATGTTTCACTTCACTTTGATCTCAGGAGCAAGGCTGATACTCACTCGCTATGCCCAGGTACAATATTTAGCAGTCCTTACAATATTGTGCCTTTATGCCGGAGAGTAAAAACATGCTCCCCTGAACTCCTGGGTAACTGGGATACCACCCCCATCCCCCATATTCATTAAAGAAAAGTTTAAGGCACTATTGTGTTAAATGACTACCACCTTTCCTATTCATTACTGACTATGTCTCAACAGTTAAATATGTTTTCCTCAATCAGACCCAGAAGCTAAGTGGTAGGAAGTGATATGGTCCTGCCAATATTAAATCCAAACAGGATTTACTAAGAGCAAAGTTCACAAAACAAACAAACAAACTCATTTGATCTTTTGGTGGGATTACTGTTCTAGAATATAAAAATGCTCAAGAGATATTAGATTCAAGTAATTTCATATAGAGTTCCTTCTCAAATTAGAATAAAAATGGATAAGAACTGAAAATGATAACTGAGATTATTCCAGTGAAATCAACTGCACTTGAGGTGGTACCAATATGCACTTTATTCTCATGAGTTTAATACCCCCTGTGTAGCTCTCATTTTAATTTCTATGGTGAATGGAAGCACAGCTCAACAGTGTTTACACAGTAAAACCCACAAATTTTTACATTAATAATTTATATATTTTCTTCCTCACCACCCCCCATCTCCTACTCCACCCCTCAGCCCCCAAAATTAGAACATCTTCAAATTAAGGTGTGGACACAAGGAAAATTACATGGATGTTACTCCATTTATTTCCTCTAAATGTATCAGGAGCTTCCCATCAAAATATGAATATATGGAGTTAAAAGATAACTCCCCCCGCAAATCTTAAACCAGTTGGAGTTTACTCATCTAAATCCACTTATGTGTCCATTTCCTTTGCAGGCTGTCTGTGAGCTTTGTTTTTTGTTTTTTTTTTTTAAAGCCTAATGATACATAAGACACAAACAACAAAAGAAGAAGTACATAAGTACACAGCAGCCAGTGTTAAAATATTTGTGCATCAAAGGACACTATGAAGTAAATGAAAAGATTAAATAGAATAATACTAAATTTATGGGTTTTAAAAAATTTGATAAATGACTAATTTCCTTTGGAACTTTAGAGTCAAATGCCTTTAAGGTCTGTTTATTTATTTGCTCCTTTGTTTGCTTTTTAAATCTTGCTGGATTCTTAAAATAATTGTGGCCTGGATTTAAAGAACTGGAATGAAATAGTCTTTGAATGTGTTAGATACAATTCAATGCTCAGTTATTTCATTGTTCCAAGACTTTAATCAAGTAAACCATAAAGATTCCCTTAAACATGATCTATTGCATTGCTATCTCCTTTCCAGTGGCTTCCTAATTAATCTGGGGGGGAAAGAAAAAGAAACTCCCGGAGAAAAGAAACTTACTAATACCTATCCACTATATTTAGTTTACAACTATAAAATAATGCTGCTTGTTTTCTTCTCTAGCCTCAAACACTGTCTTTTAGTTTACCGTTTTGACATTTCCAAAATATAGGAGATTGCCTAAAAAATGGCATAGCCCAAAGCATTTTCCCATATCAGTTGTAACTGATGGTATTAAAAAGGCATACCTCTGCTAGCCAGGTCTAAAATACGTAAAAAGGAAACTGATTACAATGCAGTCCTCCTTTCTACCTTGAGACATACAGGTGGCCTCACTCCTTTCATTTAACTTCTGATGCACAAGCATGACCTACTCTTTTTAATTCCTCTAATCAGCTCAGATGTTGTGTGTCTCAGCTTGTGTTTTTCTGTAAAATGAAGGTCACTTTTGATCCCCCCTCTGTTTCATATCTCCCTTCTGTTTCTGTCAAGGTCAGTTGTAGCTTCAGTTTTCAAGCGAACCAAGCAGCTATTTGACCAAAACCTACTTTAAGGAAAATTTGTTAAAGATATTCCATGGAAGTGTTCCATTGTACTTTGCACACATTATTTTTTTCTCACTTTATTAAGATCAGAAACTACTTTCATTCAGCTTCTAGTTTTTTGAAATAATTTATTTAATACTCCAGTAATTGGTCAATGCTTATGAGTATTTCTCAGTTTTCTGCTGAGGACTTTTTTCTTTCCTTTTCATTTTGTCTAGTGGTTTATATATGAAAGATAGCATCCTTTAGCTGAAATACATTTCACAGATACTTTCCCTATTTTGGCCCTATATTTGCACTTATCCTTTTTTATCTTTTAACCTTCAAAGCAGTACTGTAGTAATTAATAGTGGATATAATGTGAATCCCTGCTTTGGCCTTGTTTCAAAGACACTGGTTTCAGTATCTTAACAAGAAAATGTTGCTTGTTTGTGAACTAGTCTTTATGCCGCCACTGCAGCAGGTATTTGATAACAACAACAACAAAAATTTATATTATCTGGTGATTACATTGTTGACTAAAATATAACCATACAACCTAGGGAGTTCCCTGGTGGTCCAGGGGTTAGGACACAGTGCTTTCACTGCCATCACCCCAGGTTCAATCCCTGGTCAGGGAACTAAGATCTTACAAGCCACTCAGCCTGGCCAAAAAATAAAAATAAAAAATAAACGCACAAGCTAGAAGTTGAGAGTTATATTTTATTTGGCAGACATACTAAGGACTTCAAGCCCGGGAGGCAGCATCTCAAGTAACCCTGAGAAAACTGCTTTGAGGAGGCAAGGGGGGAGCCAGGGTATATAAGAGTTTTGCAACAAAGTGCAGGTAGTAGGAACAAAAGATTAACCTTAATAGAAGAGAACTAGATATCTCAAGTTAAGGAATATAGCACTTTTCTATGTATGAGAAGTTGCAAGACTGTGGGCTCACTGAAATCATTCGTTTGATATGCACTTCAGCTTTCTGGGGCCAGGATCCTGTGTTTTCACGTCCTGAGTTTCCTCAGGGCTCACTGTGGGGAGTGGCTGCAGTCTGATGGCTGCTACTTGGCAGGTGTTCTTTGTTTCCTTCCTGAGTTCCCTCAGGGCTCACCGCTCAATGTCAGAGGTGGCTGCAATCACTGACGACTGTGACATCCTTTGTTTACTGATATGGCAGGCAATATTTTATTTCTCAATATCTTGCTTGAAATGTGGTTAGAAATCACCTAAAACAATCATCTGAGTCTGGTGACTAGCAAAACAAATCACACTTTGTGGCTGGATTTCTGAATAGAAAAATGAGAAATTGAATTGTCTATGAAACTTTTTGATTTGTGGGGATGTTTTGGTTTTGTTTCTTGGTTTCTATTTCAGCCAAACATGATTACTTTTCTTTTCTTTTTTAACATCTTTATTGAAGTATAATTGCTTTACAATGGTGTGTTAGTTTCTGCTTTATAACAAAGTGAATCAGTTATACATATACATGTGTTCCCATATCTCTTCCCTCTTGCATCTCCCTCCCTCCCACCCTCCCCATCCCACCCCACCCCTCTAGGTGGTCACAAAGCACCAAGCTGATCTCCCTGTGCTATGTGGCTGCTTCCCACTAGCTATCTATTGTACATTTGGTAGTGTATATATGTCCATGACACTCTCTCACCCTGTCACATCTCACCCTTCCCCCTCCCCATATCCTCAAGTCCATTCTCTAGTAGGTCTGTGCCTTTATTCCCATCTTGCCACTAGGTTCTTCATGGCCTTTTTTTTTTTTTTTCCTTAGATTCCATATATATGTGTTAGCATACTGTATTTCTTTTTCTCTTTCTGACTTACTTCACTCTGTATGACAGACTCTAACTCCATCCGCCTCATTACAAATACCTCCATTTCATTTCTTTTTATGGCTGAATAATATTCCATTGTATATATGTGCCACATCTTCTTTATCCATTCGTCCGATGATGGACACTTAGGTTGCTTCCATGTCCTGGCTATTGTAAATAGAGCTGCAATGAACATTTTGGTACATGATTCTTTTTGAACTATGGTTTTCTCAGGGTATATGCCCAGTAGTGGGATTGCTGGGTCGTATGGTAGTTCTATTTTTAGATTTTTAAGGAACCTCCATTCTGTTCTCCATAGTGGCTGTATCAGTTTACATTCCCACCAACAGTGCAGGAGGATTCCCTTTTCTTCACACCCTAATACCATTTGTTGCTAGTAGATTTTCTGATGATGTCCATTATAACTGGTGTGACGTGATACCTCAATGCAGTTTTGATTTGCATTTCTCTAATAATTAGGGATGTTGAGCAGCTTTTCATGTGCTTCTTGGACATCTCTATGTCTTATATAGAGAAATGTCTATTTAGGACTTCTGCCCATTTTTTGATTGGGTTGTTTATTTTTTAGTATTGAGCTGCATGAGCTGTTTATAGATTTTGGAGATTAATCCGCTGTCCACTGATTCATTGGCAAATATTTTCTCCCATTCTGAGGGTTGTGTTTTTGTCTTGTTTGTAGTTTCCTTTGCTTTGCAAAAGCTTTTAAGTTTCATTAGGTCGCATTTGTTTTTGTTTGTTTGTTTTGTGTGTGTGTGTTTCATTTCCATTAGTCTAGGAAGTGGATCAAAGAAGATCTTGCTGTGAGTTATGTCAAAGAGTGTTCTTCCTATGTTTTCCTCTAAGAGTTTTATAGTGTCCGGTCTTACATTTAGGTCTGTAATCCATTTTGAGTTTATTTTTGTATCTGGTGTTAGAGAGTGTTCTAATTTCCATTGTTTTACATGAAGCTGTCCAGTTTTCCCAGCACCACTTATTGAAGAGGCTGTCTTTTCTCCATTGTATATTCTTGCCTCCTTTGTCAAAACTAAGGTGACCATAGGTGTGTGGGTTTATCTCTGGACTTTCTATCCTGTTCCATTTATCTATATTTCTCTTTTTGTGCCGGTACCATACTCTCTTGATTACTGTAGCTTTGCAGTATAGTCTGAAGTCAGGGAGTCTGATTCCTCCAGCTCCATTTTTTTCCCTCAAGACTGCTTTGGCTATTCGGGGTCTTTTGTGTCTCCACAGAAATTTTAATTTTCTGGTTACAACAGACACCACAGAAATACAAAGCATCCTAAGAGACTACTACAAGCAACTCTATGCCAATACAATGGACAACCTGGAAGAAATGGACACATTCTTAGAAAGGTATAACCTTCCACGACTGAACCGGGAACAAATAGAAAATATGAACAGACCAATCACAAGTAAAGAAATTGAAACTGTAATTAAAAATCTTCCAGCAAACAAAGGTCCAGCAGCAGATGGCTTCACAGGTGAATTCTAGCAAACATTTAGAGAAGCGCTAACACCTACCCTTCTCAAACTCTTCCAAAAAATTGCAGAGGAAGGAACACTCCCAAACTCATTCTATGAGGCCACCATCACCCTGATTCCAAAACCAGACAAAGATACTACAAAAAAACAAAATTACAGGCCAATATCAGTGATGAACATAGAAGCAAAACTCCTCAACAAAATACTAGCGAACAGAATCCAACAACACACTAAAAGGATCATACATCATGATCAAGTGGGATTTACCCCAGGGATGCAAGGATTCTTCAATATACGCAAAGCAATCAACGTGATACACCATATTAACAAATTGAAGAAGAAAAACCATATGATCATCTCAATAGATGCAGAAAAAGCTTTTGACAAAATTCAACACCCATTTATGATAAAAACTCTCCAGAGAGTGGGGCATAGAGGGAATCTCTATATAATAATGGCCATATACGACAAACCCACAGCAAGCATCATTCTCAATGGTGAAAAACTGAAAAACTGAAAGCATTTCCTCTAAGATCAGGAACAAGACAAGGATGTCCACTCAAGCCACTATTATTAAACATAGTTTTGGAAGTCCTAGCCACAGCTAACAGAGAAGAAAAAGAAATAAAAGGAATAAATATTGGAAAAGAAAAAGTAAAACTGTCACTGTTTGCAGATGACATGATACTATACATAGAGAACCCTAAGGATGCCACCAGAAAACTACTAGAGCTAATTAATGAATTTGGTAAAGATGCAGGATACAAAATTAATGCTCAGAAATCTCTTGCATTCCTATACACTAATGATGAAAAGGTTGAAAGAGAAAATAAGGAAACACTCCCATTTACCATTACAACAAAAAGAAAAAAATACCTAGGAATAAACGTACCTAGGGAGACAAAAGACCTGTATGCATAAAACTATAAGACACTATAAGATGAAAGAAATTAAAGATGACACACACAGATGGAGAGATATACCATGTTCTTGGGTTGGAAGAATCAATATTGTGAAAATGACTATTATACTACCCAAAGCAATCTATAGATTCAATGCAATCCCTATCAAATTACCAATGGCATTTTTTACAGAACTAGAACAAAAAATCTTAAAATTTCTGTGGAGACACAAAAGACCCCGAATAGCGAAAGCAGTCTTGAGGGAAAAAAATGGAGCTGGAGGAATCAGACTCCCTGACTTCAGACTATACTGCAAAGCTACAGTAATCAAGAGAGTATGGTACCGGCACAAAAAGAGAAATATAGATAAATGGAACAGGATAGAAAGTCCAGAGATAAACCCACACACCTATGGTCACCTTAGTTTTGACAAAGGAGGCAAGAATATACAATGGAGAAAAGACAGCCTCTTCAATAAGTGGTGCTGGGAAAACTGGACAGCTTCATGTAAAACAATGGAAATTAGAACACTCTCTAACACCAGATACAAAAATAAACTCAAAATGGATTACAGACCTAAATGTAAGACCGGACACTATAAAACTCTTAGAGGAAAACATAGGAAGAACACTCTTTGACATAACTCACAGCAAGATCTTCTTTGATCCACTTCCTAGACTAATGGAAATGAAACACACACACACAAAACAAACAAACAAAAACAAATGCGACCTAATGAAACTTAAAAGCTTTTGCAAAGCAAAGGAAACTACAAACAAGACAAAAACACAACCCTCAGAATGGGAGAAAATATTTGCCAATGAATCAGTGGACAGCGGATTAATCTCCAAAATCTATAAACAGCTCATGCAGCTCAATACTAAAAAATAAACAACCCAATCAAAAAATGGGCAGAAGTCCTAAATAGACATTTCTCTATATAAGACATAGAGATGTCCAAGAAGCACATGAAAAGCTGCTCAACATCCCTAATTATTAGAGAAATGCAAATCAAAACTGCATTGAGGTATCACGTCACACCAGTTATAATGGACATCATCAGAAAATCTACTAGCAACAAATGGTATTAGGGTGTGAAGAAAAGGGAATCCTCCTGCACTGTTGGTGGGAATGTAAACTGATACAGCCACTATGGAGAACAGAATGGAGGTTCCTTAAAAATCTAAAAATAGAACTACCATACGACCCAGCAATCCCACTACTGGGCATATACCCTGAGAAAACCATAGTTCAAAAAGAATCATGTACCAAAATGTTCATTGCAGCTCTATTTACAATAGCCAGGACATGGAAGCAACCTAAGTGTCCATCATCGGACGAATGGATAAAGAAGATGTGGCACATATATACAATGGAATATTATTCAGCCATAAAAAGAAATGAAATGGAGGTATTTGTAATGAGGCGGATGGAGTTAGAGTCTGTCATACAGAGTGAAGTAAGTCAGAAAGAGAAAAAGAAATACAGTATGCTAACACATATATATGGAATCTAAGGAAAAAAAAAAAAAAAGGCCATGAAGAACCTAGTGGCAAGATGGGAATAAAGGCACAGACCTACTAGAGAATGGACTTGAGGATATGGGGAGGGGGAAGGGTGAGATGTGACAGGGTGAGAGAGTGTCATGGACATATATACACTACCAAATGTACAATAGATAGCTAGTGGGAAGCAGCCACATAGCACAGGGAGATCAGCTTGGTGCTTTGTGACCACCTAGAGGGGTGGGGTGGGATGGGGAGGGTGGGAGGGAGGGAGATGCAAGAGGGAAGAGATATGGGAACACATGTATATGTATAACTGATTCACTTTGTTATAAAGCAGAAACTAACACACCATTGTAAAGCAATTATACTTCAATAAAGATGTTAAAAAAGAAAAGAAAAGTAATCATGTTTGGCTGAAATAGAAACCAAGAAACAAAACCAAAACATCCCCACAAATCAAAAAGTTTCATAGACAATTCAATTTCTCATTTTTCTATTCAGAAATCCAGCCACAAAGTGTGATTTGTTTTGCTAGTCACCAGACTCAGATGATTGTTTTAGGTGATTTCTAACCACATTTCAAGCAAGATATTGAGAAATAAAATATTGCCTGCCATATCAGTAAACAAAGGATGTCACAGTCGTCAGTGATTGCAGCCACCTCTGACATTGAGCGGTGAGCCCTGAGGGAACTCAGGAAGGAAACAAAGAACACCTGCCAAGTAGCAGCCATCAGACTGCAGCCACTCCCCACAGTGAGCCCTGAGGAAACTCAGGACGTGAAAACACAGGATCCTGGCCCCAGAAAGCTGAAGTGCATATCAAACGAATGATTTCAGTGAGCCCACAGTCTTGCAACTTCTCATACATAGAAAAGTGCTATATTCCTTAACTTGAGATATCTAGTTCTCTTCTATTAAGGTTAATCTTTTGTTCCTACTACCTGCACTTTGTTGCAAAACTCTTATATACCCTGGCTCCCCCCTTGCCTCCTCAAAGCAGTTTTCTCAGGGTTACTTGAGATGCTGCCTCCCGGGCTTGAAGTCCTTAGTATGTCTGCCAAATAAAATATAACTCTCAACTTCTAGCTTGTGCGTTTATTTTTTATTTTTATTTTTTGGCCAGGCTGAGTGGCTTGTAAGATCTTAGTTCCCTGACCAGGGATTGAACCTGGGGTGATGGCAGTGAAAGCACTGTGTCCTAACCCCTGGACCACCAGGGAACTCCCTAGGTTGTATGGTTATATTTTAGTCAACAATGTAATCACCAGATAATATAAATTTTTGTTGTTGTTGTTATCAAATACCTGCTGCAGTGGCGGCATAAAGACTAGTTCACAAACAAGCAACATTTTCTTGTTAAGATACTGAAACCAGTGTCTTTGAAACAAGGCCAAAGCAGGGATTCACATTATATCCACTATTAATTACTACAGTACTGCTTTGAAGGTTAAAAGATAAAAAAGGATAAGTGCAAATATAGGGCCAAAATAGGGAAAGTATCTGTGAAATGTATTTCAGCTAAAGGATGCTATCTTTCATATATAAACCACTAGACAAAATGAAAAGGAAAGAAAAAAGTCCTCAGCAGAAAACTGAGAAATACTCATAAGCATTGACCAATTACTGGAGTATTAAATAAATTATTTCAAAAAACTAGAAGCTGAATGAAAGTAGTTTCTGATCTTAATAAAGTGAGAAAAAAATAATGTGTGCAAAGTACAATGGAACACTTCCATGGAATATCTTTAACAAATTTTCCTTAAAGTAGGTTTTGGTCAAATAGCTGCTTGGTTCGCTTGAAAACTGAAGCTACAACTGACCTTGACAGAAACAGAAGGGAGATATGAAACAGAGGGGGGATCAAAAGTGACCTTCATTTTACAGAAAAACACAAGCTGAGACACACAACATCTGAGCTGATTAGAGGAATTAAAAAGAGTAGGTCATGCTTGTGCATCAGAAGTTAAATGAAAGGAGTGAGGCCACCTGTATGTCTCAAGGTAGAAAGGAGGACTGCATTGTAATCAGTTTCCTTTTTACGTATTTTAGACCTGGCTAGCAGAGGTATGCCTTTTTAATACCATCAGTTACAACTGATATGGGAAAATGCTTTGGGCTATGCCATTTTTTAGGCAATCTCCTATATTTTGGAAATGTCAAAACGGTAAACTAAAAGACAGTGTTTGAGGCTAGAGAAGAAAACAAGCAGCATTATTTTATAGTTGTAAACTAAATATAGTGGATAGGTATTAGTAAGTTTCTTTTCTCCGGGAGTTTCTTTTTCTTCCCCCCCAGATTAATTAGGAAGCCACTGGAAAGGAGATAGCAATGCAATAGATCATGTTTAAGGGAATCTTTATGGTTTACTTGATTAAAGTCTTGGAACAATGAAATAACTGAGCATTGAATTGTATCTAACACATTCAAAGACTATTTCATTCCAGTTCTTTAAATCCAGGCCACAATTATTTTAAGAATCCAGCAAGATTTAAAAAGCAAACAAAGGAGCAAATAAATAAACAGACCTTAAAGGCATTTGACTCTAAAGTTCCAAAGGAAAATTAGTCATTTATCAAATTTTTTAAAACCCATAAATTTAGTATTATTCTATTTAATCTTTTCATTTACTTCATAGTGTCCTTTGATGCACAAATATTTTAACACTGGCTGCTGTGTACTTATGTACTTCTTCTTTTGTTGTTTGTGTCTTATGTATCATTAGGCTTTAAAAAAAAAAAACAAAAAACAAAGCTCACAGACAGCCTGCAAAGGAAATGGACACATAAGTGGATTTAGATGAGTAAACTCCAACTGGTTTAAGATTTGCGGGGGGAGTTATCTTTTAACTCCATATATTCATATTTTGATGGGAAGCTCCTGATACATTTAGAGGAAATAAATGGAGTAACATCCATGTAATTTTCCTTGTGTCCACACCTTAATTTGAAGATGTTCTAATTTTGGGGGCTGAGGGGTGGAGTAGGAGATGGGGGGTGGTGAGGAAGAAAATATATAAATTATTAATGTAAAAATTTGTGGGTTTTACTGTGTAAACACTGTTGAGCTGTGCTTCCATTCACCATAGAAATTAAAATGAGAGCTACACAGGGGGTATTAAACTCATGAGAATAAAGTGCATATTGGTACCACCTCAAGTGCAGTTGATTTCACTGGAATAATCTCAGTTATCATTTTCAGTTCTTATCCATTTTTATTCTAATTTGAGAAGGAACTCTATATGAAATTACTTGAATCTAATATCTCTTGAGCATTTTTTATATTCTAGAACAGTAATCCCACCAAAAGATCAAATGAGTTTGTTTGTTTGTTTTGTGAACTTTGCTCTTAGTAAATCCTGTTTGGATTTAATATTGGCAGGACCATATCACTTCCTACCACTTAGCTTCTGGGTCTGATTGAGGAAAACATATTTAACTGTTGAGACATAGTCAGTAATGAATAGGAAAGGTGGTAGTCATTTAACACAATAGTGCCTTAAACTTTTCTTTAATGAATATGGGGGATGGGGGGTGGTATCCCAGTTACCCAGGAGTTCAGGGGAGCATGTTTTTACTCTCCGGCATAAAGGCACAATATTGTAAGGACTGCTAAATATTGTACCTGGGCATAGCGAGTGAGTATCAGCCTTGCTCCTGAGATCAAAGTGAAGTGAAACATTAAAAATGCACTCAAAGAAACAAACATGATATCATATTACCGAGGTAATATGACCATGCCTCTCTCTCTCCATCTCCTTTCCTCCATTCTTGCATGAAAAATCATTACTTTAGAGACTCTTTTTTTTTTTTTTTTTTTTTTAAGTGGATTAGCAGTTCTCTTTCCTTCTCCAAGCTTGGCGCTATTTTCACTCCTTTTGTTAACTGAAGGCTTGAAGAAATATTTCAAGAACCGAATACATGCCAGGCCCTGTTCTAGGAGCTGGAGGTCTAAAAGCACTGAAATCTCTTTTTTTAATTTAAATGTTCTTGCCACCCTTCCTCCAAAAAACTCTTCCCCAACCCTTTATGTAATTATATTCATACCTGTGAGGTCCTATTTTTCTTCTTTTTCATTGTGGTTAAATATACATAACATTCATTTTACTCATTTTAATCATTTAAACAGTACAATTCAGTACTTGAGTACATTCATAGTGCTGTGCAACTGTCACCTGTATCTAGTTCCAGAATATTTTGTCACTCCAGAAGGAAACACTGCACCTGGTAACAGTTACTCCCCATGTCCCCTCCCTCTTATTGAGTCCTGGGCAACCATCACTAATTTGGTTCCTGTCTCTGCATTTACCTCCTCTGGGGATTTCATATAAATGGAATCTTCCAGTATATGGCCTCTGGTGTCTGCCTTTTTTCACAAAGGTTGATGTTTCCAAGGTTCCTCCA